>NW_027112597.1:35737-61304 GCF_000696795.3 Halyomorpha halys
TATTAATTTATTTAAAAAAAAAATTTTTTAGCATAGTAGGTTATAGCTTAATTACAAATTAGTTATTGTTTGTAAATTAATCATAAAAAAATTAACAATTATTAAGTTTTATTAACAACAAATTGCGATAAAAATTTATTTAACATAAATTTTACAGTTGTGAAATATTTCTATTATTACATTAATTTTCTTTAGCATTCGATATATGTATATATATACATATCTTCAATCCAAATTTATTTTAATTTATTAAGAAATTTGTAAACTAAACTATCATTATAGCAGGATTGTAAATCAATAATCATAACATAATATTAATATAACTTACAAAGCCATTCATTCCGAAATCTGACAGTTGGAACTCGAATGGAGCTGTACCAACGACTGATGAAACGGAAACGACAATTTCAGTTTATATATACCTGATTCGGAACAACTCAGTTCCTGCCTATAGGCTTGCCCCACTCGTATCGTACTGCACATTACACCGTTACGCAAACTTAGCATTATGTATTAATATTCTTGAATAAATTAAAACAATTCTACTATTAAATAGCATTTAATTCTGTAGATATTGAAGAATATTGGTAAAAACTAGGAAAGTAAGTGGCATCACAATTAGAACCTACCTTGAATAATAGTTTTAAAGTTAAAAAAAAATGATTTTTCATAATAATTTTTAAATAAAGGCGGCAGAAAAAATTTGGGTACACATAAAACAGAAACATTTACTTAAAGTATGTATTATTACCGAAGCTTCTTATCCGTCATCTCCAAAGTTTAACGGTAATGTGAACATAAACATTTTTTGAGCTAATAACTTGTTAATGATATACCAGCAAGAAACTTCATATAACTAACTACATCAATTAAAATTAGAAATACGAAAAGAAAAATTTCGAGTACATGAATTCGCACAATAGAGGTACCTGAGAATTTCAATTTTTTTTTTGACTCCCTGAGAATCATACACCATCACCTGCATGGGAATTAGCTCAGAGATTATTCATTGTTTTATTTATCTATTTTAATATGTATGTAGACCTGTCGATTTGTGCGTTTTTATTTATTCATTCATTAAATTATTTTATTTTATTAGTATTATTATTTTTATCTTTTTTAAACTTATTTATCCATTCAAGTGTTTCTTTTAACCGGTTTTTTTTTTTTATATTTTCATTTGAATCTACGTATCAGTTTTGTTCTGGTAAAATGAAATAATGTGTTTGTTTTTTGGTAAACTGATCTACTGCTGTGAATATTATCAATGGTTTGATCTGACATTGCCGTCTAATAGTAAATTTGTTCAACGGGTCACTAGAGAGGATCTGAGAGAGTGAATTCGGAACAGTGAATTTGTCGATCAGGTGAAATAAAAATTGTGAAATAGAGGGAACAAGAAAGGGGAAGGAAAAAAGAATGAATTGAAATATTTGTATTTAGTGTATAGACTTGAATTGTGGTGAAAAAAAACTGTTTTCTTTCTATTTTATTACATCATGTAATTATATGTAATTTATATATGTCATTCCTGATCAAGGAATACTAATCAATCCTTGTTCGGACATATTGCTGTGTAATGTAGCAACCCGATGTATTTGGGCAGCATGGATGAATAAAGTAGTTCTCTCTCTCTCTCTACAATTTACATTTATTTATTACTTTATTTTATTTTCTGGAAATCTCTTCATCTCGGATAAATTATTTTTCTCTATATTTGTATTGAGTAAGTAATTACGTATAGTTCAGATTTAATGATTTGTTATTTAAGAATAAAACCTACCAGATATATATTATTGACTTAGGTGAACATAGGATCATATTTTCGCATGGGTCCATTTGACACATCTCAGTCTGAATCTGGACCTTCTCCTCTAGCCTCCACAATTCTTCTTTACGCCCTTCGGCAGCCATCCAATTTTTGTGGACCCTGCCAAATCATCTGAGATTGAGTTTCTTTACTTTTCATGCTCAATAAAGGACTTTAGCCAGTTTCTTCGGGATTTCACTGTAGTGTCAGACACTGATTCTCAACTTTGAACTTGACGAGTCGTTTATGGAATATAGATGTGTAAAGAACACGTATGATCCTGCGTAAGCCAAAGTAGAGGTCAAAATTTTCTAAAAAATATGCTAAATCATGCCAACACTTATCTTTAACTTTCATGAACCTTCAGGCCAAATCATACGAGCATATTTCGAAATATAGTTGTCTCAAGGAAAACACATTTGTGCATGCATAAGCGAAAGTAGGAGACAGCATATAATACAATTTATACTAGATCATTTTTGCAATAATCCTCAAATTTAGTTCCAAATGTGTCCCTGTCGAAGGGTCGTTTTCGAAATATAGCTATATAGCAGTGCCGAGGAAAGTACTTTTACGCATGCGTAAAGGAAAGTAGTGGACGGTATCGATATTTCAATTGGCACAATATTTCAAAATTTCACAAAATCGGATTATCAATTTGATCCATTATGCAAACATATAATGTGAAAATTTTCGATTTTGAGGACATTCATTTTTTTTTTCGTTTTGTGCATAAATACAAAGCTAAAAAGGAATTGAAATCAATATAACTCTAAAAATAAATTAAGATAACAACAACCAATATTATTATATTCCATATATAAATTATTGATTGTTTCGTATTGTCAAAACTGTATTAGTCCATTTTTCTTTGTGATAGTTTTATACATTTTTCTTTTCTTTTCAGCTTTTATTTTTGTTGTTAGTTCTATTCAGTATGTTTATTATTTTCCCCGATGAATAATGCAGTAACAAAATTACTGTGATATACAATCAACCATTAAGATTTGAATTGTACAACGGGCATAAAATATATATGCTTATCAGGTAAGAGAGATGATTACATATGTTTCATTTTTTAAGTGCCTTTCTTTGCCTCATAACTAGCCAATGTATCTTAAAACATTTAACTTATAAATGTCTTATTTTTTTCGTTTGTTCAAAATATAATGTGTTTGAGTGGAAGGGAAAATTATTTGAGCCAACATTCACAACAGGTAATTCAAAAGAATGAAGTTTTAAAAATTAAAATTTTTTAATATAGGTAGGAAATATGATCAAAATTTACGATTTTGCCACTCGCTCAACAAATTATTGAAGTCACAATGGTCTATTACGTTATTTTTCTATATATTTTTGGTTTTCATTTTTAAAAAAAAAAATAACTAGTAAATTAAAACACATACATAAATATATGTAAAACATCCCTTAACAGACAACTATATTTGATTCCCTCTATTGCGGCACCTCTCCACTTCGGATGCGGACACCAATTTTATTCCTCCTGTACTTTTCACTCCCCTCTACAACGAACACAATCTTAAAATATAAAAATATTTTATTCCCGGATATATTCCAGCATGACAGAAAAATTGAATAAAATCTATGACATATGTATTTTTATTGGTATGTAAGAGAATGTACTTATTTAATTATTAATTATTTCTAATTTAAAATTAGTTAGAATGTATTATAATTTACAGCTTTAAATAGCAATAAATAAATATTAAAAAAAAAATAGAAAATTTACGTTATTTAGAAACCAAAATATGCATAGTAAAAAAAAACAAAACACGAATTCTACCTTAAAAGTATATAATCAAAACAAAGTGATTCTAGAAGAAGAACTTGCTGGGCCATTAACGAGTGACGTGGAACATCGTACCCCAGTCAACAATCTGCTCCCATCAACTCCAAAAGACAGCCTTTTATTAAATACGCAGAAGTGACTCGCCGAGCTCAGGCGCCTCAAGCTTCCCATCCCCTCCCTCTGACATCCCACCCTCAGCCTAAGTCCTCTGTTCCTCTCTCACAGATTTCACTTTATCAGTCCCAAAGCTCCCATCCACAGACTAAAACACCTACAAACGACTTTCCTCACAAAAATGTGAAAACTCCTCCACAGATCAATCATAAAATTCCTTCCTTATCCCAAACTTCCTCTTCGGTCAATCTTTTACCCGAACTCCAGTAACCGAGGATCCAATTCAACGACCCCAAAGGAGAGTTCATTCCCTACCTAGACCGACATACACTCATGTCCAAGATACCTTCTATTCCCAAAATACTCCTAAAATAGCATCTACCCTTTTCTCCTTCCTTCGTGATCTTCAAGACACAATCAAACCTCTTATCTCACTCCTAACCAGACTCCTTACAGAAATCCCGTTCAATTTACCCAGATGAACAAGAGCACCTTAAATATACTTTTATGGAATGCAAATGGACTACATAAGCACCGCGACGAACTAGACATATTCTTCCATAAACATTCCATCGACTTACCGCTGCTAACTGAAACCCATTTCACAAAGCATTCTTACTTCTACCAACGCGACTACATTACAGAACAAATTATTCAGACACTCTGACAACACATCCCACGCAGGTTCTTGTATCCTTATTCATAAATCTTTACCTCACTCCCTTATTCCTTCTAATCCGTCTGATACTATTCAATCGACATCCGTCAGCTTATCCTCTCGCCCGTTTAACACACACTTTCAGCTGTATGCTGTTCTCCAGGCAATTCCATTTCCTATCTTAAAATTGTTCCTTAAAAATTTATGGCAACACGTTTCATGTATAATCTAAAACTCGTGTAAATAAAATCTGTATGTAGGCTGTCCATGGATTTTCTTTGAAACGACAGTGCATATTTTCTATTTATTTGGCACCACAGTTCCTGGCACCCCAAAATTATACTCGAGATTCGACATACCAACTGTCAAATTTTAATTTATTTTTTTAGGATTCATAAAGGATTTCCGAGACAATTTTTATTTACCCATAAAATTAACAATTAATATAATAATAACCTTGAGTAATATTCAGCAGCGTTATGAGTTTTAAAAAAATTTCACTATAGAAGTATTTGTGTATTTTCATTGTAATAAAAAATTAGACAACCTTATAGACTCTCAATAAATTTAATTTATAAACTTTATGTTCTCATACAAATAAAATTAATAATATCGGACCTTAAAAGTTTATGTTAAAAATAAAATACTTATCATTGAACAGATATTTCAAAAGATCTTATGAAGTAATGAAAAATTATATATGTTTCATATTAAAGGTTTAAGTGGCAATATGTAAATAATTCAGTTGCCACATTATTGTGTTTATTTTATATTATACCCTTCTTAAAGAAAACCTCCGTATAACAGATAAAATAAATTTTCCCCTGGGTGTCAGATACAGATATCATTTACTGTAAATATCTAATTTTAAGATAGACTGAAGTAAGAGTAAGAGGATTTACATTCAAATTGACGAAGGAAATTATAAACTCAATTTAAAATAAAACAAAATATATTTTTTGGCTTATAAAATAAAATATAACAACTCTTAACATAAGAAAAAAAATTTGCAGTCTTCTTTGATGATGAGATGTGCTGAGATAGTTAGGTACTGATAGAATAGAACTATCGTCCATAAGCTGCAATTTTGGCTGAAAGGAGTGATGTTCCTGACCCCAGTCCTAAACTAGGCCCAAGAGAGATTCCTGATCCAAGTCCACCAACGGCTATAAAAAAAAAAATTAGATTTAGATTTTTTATAGGCTCTTAACGATCATTATTAATTGTTTTAAAATTGGTTATTACCATTAGGAGCAGCACCCGCTGGAACAAGAATAGTTTTCACGACAGGAAAAGGAAGTGGAACAGGAACACCTACATTATTGACAACTGGAACTGGAACTGGAGATGCTACTGGAACTGGTACCCGTTGTGACACTGGAACGGCAAATGGTTGAGGAACTGCTACTGCTACAGGTCTATCTACTGCAACTGCAACTGGACGGTCAACTGGAACGGCAACGTCTCGATTAACTGCAATAGGAACTGGCCTGTCTACAGCAACGGGAACCTGTTGTGGTACAGCGACGTATATCGGGCGATCTACCGGAACTGCGATAGGCTGCTGAGGTGGCGCTGGTTGGGCCGATTGCAAACCAATCAGAGAATTGAGAGTCAAGCCAGACGAAACATCGCTTCCAGAACTCAAAGTTAGACCGGATGGAAGGTTCGTTGCAGGAGATAAATTGATTCCTGAAAGATTTATTCCAGAAGCTGTATTAACTCCGGAAGGAATACTTGTTTCAATTGGTAAGTTGAGTCCTGTAGCAATATTATTTCCCGAAGTAAAGCTGAGTCCAGAGATTGCTGGAGTGAGGCCTGTTCCCAAATTAAGACCTTCTAAGATACCTCGTTTTTCGTGCGTTTTCTTTTCACCTTCCGTTGCTACAGCCATAGCTAGTGATATGCTGATGATGGTTGTGTACTGAAAAAAATATAGAGATATTTAATTCTATTTGATTTATCTAATTTTATCAATATGCTGGAAATTTAAACTAGTTGTAATTCCGATATATTTTTAAATCTTCACTTATACTACTTGTACTTTTCTCCATTGTAAGATTATTTAATTTAATGAAAAAAACACATGGAAAAACCACAATAATAATAATCTGAATTGCTGCAGCCCTAGACGGAGGTTCAGGGAGGAAGGAATCATACCTGTTTTCAAATACTTTTACAGTTTGTAAAATAAAAATACATTTCGGCTATTTATGAAGTTATACTAATTTTCCCGTTCTGCTTAGATATAAAAATGTGAATATAGATGATAGTTATGAATATTACCCCGTATGCATGAAATGGCGAGGAAGACGGAATACAAAAAAATTAAAAAAAAGATAGTTAAGAATACATATGACGTAATAGTACTCAGACAACTCAGATATCATACAAATAATATGATATTAGTACCAATTTATTCATCTTCGTATTATTGATGATATGTTCTCAGTTTGGAGTTGACTCGATGACTGTTGAATTAACTCCAGGGTCAGTATTTATAACTCAGGAGTGGGCTTGATCGGTTTAATAATCAATTACCCCTTCCCCGTTAGGTCGTTCTACAGCTATGTAGATAATGTTATATAGAGTTAGTAATTACATAAAGGGTTTGAAATGCAACAGAGACATGAATGTGTTACGTAAACTTTCGGAAGTGACTGAAACGTTGGCACGTGTCTGGCCAAACGTTTACGGTTTAAATATTTTGTATGCCTATTTTGAATTTTAAATGCTGCTTTGACAAAAAATTGCTGTTTGGGTCGAAGACGACTACATCAGTGAAGAAGAACTTCAAGAAGCTATCAACAAAGTCAAACTGGGCAAAGCAGCAGGTATTGACGAAATCACTCCCGAAATGATCAAATATATGGGTAGTAAAGGCCAAGGGATGTTCCTCCATCTTATGAACCTAATTTGGAAAGAAAAGAGAATTCCTAAGGACTGGAAAGTTGCAGTGATCGTTCCTATTTATAAGAAAACACATGTCGCAGGAATTCGAGACAAAATCAGGTATTCGTCAAGGTTGTTGCTTAATCCCTCTGCTCTTCATAGTAGTCCTCGATAAAGCAATAAAGAAAGCTAAACTAGAATGAGACAGTTTCAGTTTGGATACAGGAACTTACAACCCATGAAATTTTCTGTGCTGGCTTTTGCAGATGACCTGGTTTGGTTGGCTTCCAACGACCGAGACCTCCAATACAACATAAGGGTTCTGCAAGAGGAAATGGCCTCGATAAACATGAAAATTAACCCAGAAAAGACCAAATGTATGCGTCAAGTTGTTTGAATCCCTCCAATTTTTGACCAATCCACTCTTCCAGACACTGAAACCAGCACCTCCACCAGTCCGATGGCAGGATTTACACCCGAGACCATCACAACTTTAACCCAGCAAAAGTGACAGTGACACAATTTTCAGTTTTAGTTTTTTAGTGTTAGTGTTTTTAGATTTAGTGAAAAGTCAAAAAATTGAAGTGCGCCCCAGCACCTCACATATTTTCAAATTTAACAGTGGAATTTCAAAAATTTTGTATTATATCGAGCCATCCCTTAGAATGGAGCGCAGCTCCAGTAAAAGGGCAAAAATCAACAAATTCTATATATATACTGTATTGTACATATCTTTATATTTTGTAATTATTTTATGAATAAAGGGGATGTGAAACAAAAAAAAAAAAAACCAAATGTATGAGGATAGGAAAGAAACCCCAGAGAATAATGAGAGTGATCAGAGCGAACGAGGAAAGAGTACAGCAGATCGATGATTTCAAATATCTAGGTGCTCATCTCAACGAAAGCGGCTACATTAATGAGGAAGTTTCTCAAAGAATCAATGTAGCTGGAAGAATATTTAGTTTGCTTCGAAGAGAGAATATTTAGTTTACTTCCTGGGCAAAAGGGATGTGACTAGGAAAACTAAAATAATGATCTACAAATCAACGTTCCTCCCTATTCTTTCCTACTCTTCCGAATCGTGGCCCCTCACTTCGAAACACAAGAGTTGGATCCAATCCATAGAGATGCGATACCTTCGTAAGGCGGAAGGAAGGACATGACGAGATAAAGTACGGAACAGTACCACTCGGACTAACCTTGGAGTCAAACTGGCTGAGAGCATCCTAGAGGGTCACAAGCTAAGATGGTTCGGACACCTCCTTCGGATGGACCAGAAAAGAACTGCCAGAAAGACGTATGAGACTCGCGTGGAGGGTAGAAGGTCAAGAGGATGACCACGCATTTTTTGGAAGGAGGGTGTTCAGGAGGCGGGATATGGACTGGAGTAGGAGAAGGGAGATGGTCCAAGAGCAAGATGTCTGGTCCAGACTCTGCAAATTGTAACTCCACACTGCACTAGCGGTAAAGAGGATAAAATGATTATGATTATGATGATGATGATAAATTTTTAAAATATGAATTTAAAATTAATGACAGTCCAAAAAATATGAAAATACTTTAAGCTGTAGGCTTGAACTTGGTTCATGGAAATTCTTTTGTATATTAGTTCTTTGTCTACGTCAGACTTAGACTTTTGGTCGGAAGGCACTCGTGCAAAGGTTCAATTTTTTAAAAGATAATCTCAATGACCGTCCATCCACTTCTTGGAATTATTTTATATATTTTTATTTATGTTTTTTGTGAAAGATTCAGTGAGTTCAGTAAAGAACAAAAATAAGTAAAAATTATTTGTACTTTTATCTTTCCAAGTATCGGACATTTATGAATTCAGGGAGGAAAAGATTTTTTTTTTAAAATAACAATTATTCACATAACACTAAACTCATTGATTAATGTATTTCACAATAGCTATAAATAGTTACTACAAATGATTAACTTACAAATTTATTCATTCTGAGAACTATTGAAGCTCTACTGGAGTTGAACCAAGGACTGGTGAAGGCGAGAATAAGTCAGTTTATATACATCTTCCTCTTTGCGGACCTACCCAACTCCTATTAGTTTTAATGTAATTAGGTAAAATTACCAGTATAAATTCAATTTATATATTATGAAGAAAAGAAAATAATTAACAATTTGATTTTATTATTTGCCTTGTCAATAAGAGTTAGTATAGAATAAGTTACACAACATTTTGGCATACTGGATGTCATAGGTTAAACATTTCTGGAAATATTAAATTAGATTTTATTTAATATAAATAATATTACTATTTAGAGATTTGATAATAATTCTTAAATTATGGGACCATTTTTCTATTATGTGGCCAGGCATAGAAAAAATAAACTCATACTTTTACACCTTATATTGAGATACACATGAATTGGTTTAAAGAAAAACATGTCTGAATTTAATGTGTTATGATACAAAAAATCGTTGAGTGGCCAAGGAAAATTTGAAGACAAAGTAAAAAAAGATAGTAGATAGATATACACTACCTCATAATAAATTATAGTTATTATATATATTATTATAGTACCTATGATGCATGTATTCCATAAAAAAATCAACATATTTATTGGCTTTTTGAAAATTATTATAAGAGCATCTTATGTATATATAGTAAACCCTTTAGCTGAAATATATTTGTTAGGATAAATTTTAGGGGTTTGAATAAATTCTATAATTTTTAAAATTAAAATATTGCTTTGAAAAAATCAATCACTGATTAGTGGTGGATATGTTAAATGTTGATAGAATGCCTGGTCTACACTCCTAAATCTACAATTATTAGAATTTGTATTTGATTTTTACTTAGTTTAAAGTTTTAACTAATAAATTTAACACTGATATAACTTAAAACAGTGTAGTCGGTGAGTTTTGATAGTGTTGTGCATTTACTAATATTCTCCAGTTCATTTACAGCGCTCTAACTTGGTAATTTCCAGAACGGAATGTCGAAAAACCTTTAAGAACAAAATCGTTTGGGAATTCTATTTTCTGAAAGAATTGAGGCTTCATCATCGTGGCAGCTATTTTAGTTTCCTATTAAAGTACAAGGAAATTGAGTATAAATGTAAATCAAATTGTGATTTCTTAATGGAAATTAGATTCTAAAATTGTTCTTTCGATGTTCCACGATATTCGCCAAAAGCCGTAAAATATTGTTTCCCTTTAGGATACGTTGGATCAAGTACCCAATACGTATTCTTTTGAACATCTGTTTTTACTACCAGAATCCGTAAAGAAATGAAAAAAAAATAAATTCAACTCAATTTTTTAATTTTTGGGTATCAAATCGAGTACACTCCTAAAATAGGTTTTAAAAAAATCAGTCTTTTTTCTCTGAAATTACTGCGACGGTGTTTCTGAAACTTGGCACTTGATAAGACAAGCGATGTTATTGAATACAAACATAAATCTCAGAAATTGTTTCAAATAATGCTGGTAATTTGATTCACAATAGTGTTAAAGGTAAATAAAATTATGAAAAAAGGTTTATTGGAAGAAAATAAAAGAAAGGAAAATGTAAAATTTAAATTTAATAAATAAAATAACAATCTAAATTTGTAGTGAGAGAATTACATATAAGGTTTATATAATTCAAATAAAAGATCATTAATAAGTAAGAACTTAAAATTGAACAAAATATTGTATTATTGAATTAAATTTATTGATAATAATGGCAAAAGAAACAAAAAAACAAATAATTGTGCAACTGATTAAATGAACTGTTTATGTTCTTTTCTCTCTAAAATCAATTAATAATTTTTCGTAAACTACCCACCCTTTCCCTCATTTACTGACATTTCTACCAGAAACACTCTGTTGTGACGTTTTGGTATTGCCTTTTTAAGGATTATTGTGATATTGTTTTTAATGTATCTACCTGTAACTGACTAATGCACCTTCAATTCAAGAAATATGATTGACCATAATAAATTTATTACGCAGTAATAAGAAATAAAGGAAAACATTTATTACAAAAAAAAATAACGATAACAACAGCTTATAAATATAATCAATAATAAAATTAACAACGTTAGAAAAAATTATTGGCACAAAATAAACATAAATATAATAATATCAAGTTATAAAACAAAAATTACAATCCATCCTCAACTAATGAAAAAAAATAAAATTTTTGGAGATAACGCAGGTGGAGTTTCCCAACTGAGTTCGCTCCTATAAACTCGGCCTTAAAGACAGTAACTGGGTGTGGAATTGGAACGAAAAATTTTCCTATAACAGGCACGTGAACATACGAGGGAACTTGAACTTAGAACTGAAACTGGAACCGGTTGTGATACCGGAACCGCAACTGGGCAATCGACGGGAACTGCTGTCACTAGAGAGGTTTGTAAGTGTTAATACAGATTATAAGTCAATACCAGAAGTGGGCAAGCTGATTCCTGAAGAAACGGTTTACCGTAGTAGTTGTTGCATAAGTGAGATCAGTTTCGGGAGAAATACTGATTCCAGAAGTTAAGCCAGTTTTAGTAGATAGTCTGATTCCGGAATTAAACCACTTTCAGTCCCCTGGGAAAAGACTTATTCTAAAAAGGTACACCACTAGTTGAAAGTAGACTGTTTGCGGAAAGTTGGATTCTTTTTGTGAGGACCGTTCCAGAAGTAATGGTGTTTGATGGAAGATTCATTCCATAACTAAGCCCAACACGAGCTCCATATCCTAAATCAAGCACACCTCCTAAGATTCGTCTCTTTTCAGTTTTTTCTTCTCCTTAGTCCCTACTACCCAATAACAGGGCAGTAAGAAGTAGATGGCAGAAGAAAACTAAAATAAGAAATAGTATCAGTGAAAATTTACTTTTTTGATAGACGTCTATTCATGCATTTTATTTTTTATTTTTAGTAATAGATTGTTGATATTAACAAATATATCATGAGTTCATTATTTGATAATTTATAATTAATATGCTAATATTCTGTTCCTAAAAACCAGTAACGATAGCCGAGTGTACTTAAATATAAACCTCTGGTAGAATATATTATGTTTTTATTACTCAATAATTTTTATCCATTTCCAAACTACTATATTCATGTTCAAAATAAAAAGAACAAATAGAAATGGATAACATTGTATCAATCATATTTTGAAAAGTACTTGATAGAGACGAACTATACCCAATCCATACACTTACGTTCATAAAAGTACTTGGTAATTGCTAATGTTACTAATTACATATGCTACGAGCTATCTACTCTGTCTGTGACCACTCTACCACTATCGTTTTCGATTTTTAAAAATAACTTGATTTCGAAGGTAAGGGAAATTACATCTTTTGTCAAATGCGTGCTAATAATGAACTAAACATTAAACGATGAGTCAAATTTATAATAGCAACTATAGAATATTTGTTCACTTATACGCTAATATAGGATATTCCAGTATCTGTCCATCTCTGATAAATAGATAAAGTTACAAATATTTTAATTATCAAACTGAAGTTTAAATTATTTCTAAATTTTAAAACCATTTCTAAGTCATGATCATGTATTACAATAAAAATATAATATTTCATTTAATTAAAAAGGGAGGATTTCCTCATTAAGCCAATGAGTTTTGTATATATTAATACAACACATTAACAAATAATCTATCTCGGATACTTTTTATTACCAAAAGTACTTCATTGATAAAAAAAAAATTAATTCAAGTAATATCATTTAAAAAAAATAAAACATAAGTTCAATATTTCAAAGACACTTACAAACCTTAAAAGATGACAAATATTTTCTATATAGTAAAATTAAACTTTGGAACTTCAAACTTAAACTGTAAAAGATGAAAACAAATTTTATAAAAATGATTAAAAAAAAAAATTAAATTTGTCTGGTAATATTCCCAATTTGATTCCTGATCCTAAGTGGACCTGTTGTGTAATTAAGCGGGGCTCACAAACGTATTCATTCCGGAGTGAGCATTAATGGCCCAATTGAGAAAGCCCAAGTGACTGACTGTCAAATTATTGTCAAGTTCTATATACATATTCTTTATACAAAGTTTCCAGTAGTATTCGTATAGTTCCCAAGCAAGTTGTTTAGCAATTATGTAAATTCATACAGTTTAATCAGAAAATAACATGAAACAAATATATTTTGTCCAAAAATAAATTCACTAGAAGGCCAGTAATGATTTAAATCATTGTATTACATATGTATTATCTTAATTAACCGATTTTCCAATTGAACCCGCCTAGTAAAGAACTGACCATTTTTTTCTGTTTAAATATAGAATTTAAAAGTTTTTTTTTTTCATTTCGCAATAAATATCTAAAGCTCTATCTATATCAAATAGATTCAAAACATTTTCTAAAGAACTTTTCAAACACGATTTCACAAAAATTTTTATTGATCCTTATTGCATATGAGGGAGGGATAAGGAGGTTTATAAGAATATCGAAATAATATGGCAATTACTTAGAAAAATATAGAACCTCATAAAATACATTATTTGAAGAATTTTATTGACGAGTTTAGGCAAGTAAATTATTGGGGGCAAATTAAATTAATTATTGGGAACAAACACATTAACCACTTGCTTGCACGTGCTACAGGTTGAAGTTTTTAAAAGGAATGGTTATTTCTTGGTTTAGAACTAACGCATTTATCATTAATTTTAATCCTAGATTCTAATATTCTTGGTAGAGAGGTTTATACTAATCGTTGCTAATTACTCTTATTAACCTATTTCAATCCTTTGAAGGCTGAAAATATTTAAATATAATTTTTTTAGAATTTTGAAAAAGGTTTATTTGGTTTTTCAAAAACCTTTGTATCTAGAACCTGATATATGATAGTATATTAAATTAAGACAATATTTTAATGAGTATATAAACTACTTGATAAATAAAATATATAGATGGCTTTTTAACATATTTAATTATTAAATACAATTTAAAGATATATTTAAAATTAAAAAGTTGGTTTGTACTGGTGTTAAACAAAATATCTTCCCGTAAACTCGTTATGCCACTGAGTCCCAATAAATCAACACAATGACATTTATAATATCCTTAACACCCCCCAGCTATACATATAACATACCTCCTATATGTACGTACCAAATACCCACTAAAATCATTACAGGAGGGTATGAAAAAAAAAATTATAATATCTAAGAATAAATAAAATAAATAAAAATAACATTTTACAACCATCTTTTTTGTAGGCTAACAAATGTTAATGATAATTCAATATTTTTAGCTATTTGGGAACTAAGATAAATTGATAATACAACAAACTTCATGCAAAATTTGAAGATGATATCTAGAATGGTTTTCGTGAAAAATATTTTTAAATTCGATGTCAACAGTGTACCTTAAAGACAAACATTTCGAGGCTCCTGATAGCGATAAAGTAATAAAACTAAAAAAAAATTATTATTTAAATATAAATAATAATGCAAATTAAATTTTAACTAAATATATAATTTATATCAAACTTTCAATTGTGTTAAATTAATCTAAAAAAAATGCTAATTTTATTGGAAAGTAGGTAATAGAAATGAGAAGTACCACGCTTCATCTAAATCTGAGGATAAATATCAAATTAATTTTTTATCGCGTGATCTGTCAAGGAATGATACTTTTGGTTAATTATTTTAAATAATGACCCCTGCAATCTACCAATAAAAAGAAAAAAGAAACTCAGAATTTGAGGTTTTACGTCACGATGTGCAGAAAATTCTAAAACAAAAAGAGAAATATCAATCTATTAATCAAATTCTTCAAATAATGTTTTTTCTTCGATTCTATATTTTTTAAAGCAATGGCCATATTATTTCAATATTCTTATAATACTCTTCATCCCAAGAAAGTTAGGTTATTTTATAAGTTCTATATTGTTTTCTCTTTCTGGATCTTTAGCAAAAACATAAATCAATTTCATTTCGTTTCTTCTAACACTCTTTCCAGGTTTCGTATTGCTTAGTTAGACAGTAACGGTGGCATAAAGCTAGTGTCTAACTTTATTTCTACATAATATATTTTTTTTATGACCACTCTGTCTCTAAGCGGTGATCATTCCTTAAGGGTATAAATTTCTAATTGAAATTGCGTATATTTTCAATCCCTCATATCTATACGAGATTTTCAGAACTTGCAACTTGCGATAATATGTTTCACCTGAGTCTGAGTTACATTCGAAGAAATTAAGTGTTTTTGTGAAAAACATTTGGAATGGAACTCGTACCATCAATATATTGCACCAAATTGTGCAAGATGGAAAACATTTGAACATTCAGTCCGATCGATATCATCTCATAATATGCTCCAAGCCTTCATTTTTATTTCCTATCTTGGCATTCATATCATACATTACATTTATTGTGCTCCGTTTTGGAAATATTTATATTACTGTGCTAAACTAGAGATAGAATCCATTTTTTAAAATGTTTTTCTGAACTTTTTGTTTGTGCGTGACACTAAAATTTCTCATCATTGTTTTGAAAATTGCTATGCGTCACAGCTTCCATAATAGGTTGTATGTAGGGCAATATGGAATTGATTTTGTGACCATTATTTATAAAGACAATCTGGGGAATAGAATGAAAGGAACTAAATGAGCAAAACCAACAGGACGTTCCTCTAGCAATACACAGTCAAGAACAAGCTTGCTGTTAATTTCAATTACTAGGATGTTATTGCATTTATTTTTCAATAAAAGAACCGGTAGGAACAATTATTTCAAAAATGTACTAAGAATATTTAATTTTTTCGTGCTTAAAAAATATTAATATAAAACTTCCTTGACGCCCTCCCGTCAATTTCCAGTACCCAGGCATGCCATATTATATGTGGGACCTCTGGTCTAGAAGAACAAGAGCGACTCCCAAGGTACGAACTTTCGTTTCTTTAAAACAAATGACTCTGTTTATTAAACAAATAGAAATTTAGACAAAGTTATTTCTAACAAAGAACAAAAATGGTGCAGAGGACTAAATTCGATCCTAAAGATGTCCTGACCTAAGATATAAAATAGAAGTGTATTATTCATAAACTAAGGAAGCTATAAGAATTTAATAAAGCAAATGCACTTCATTGGTGTAATACATGGAGAAAGTAATGACGACCCAGGAACACGTGGAAGAGATCTGTGATGAGGGAGAGGAACCAGTTGGGAAGGAAATGGAATAATGCAAAGAACATTCATTTATCATCATACCATAAGACGCATTGTTCAAAAAAATATAGTTCAAAAATGAACGATAAGATATTATACAACAAAATTTTGATTATATGATGTAATACACAATGACGCTTATAAAGCGCACCACAGTAATAAAGCCTAAAATCTCAAAATTGTTGCCACTTTACCACCTTAACTATTTCACCAACAACCAATGAAAATAAAATATAAACAGAATGACACAAAGTAAATAATTGTACAGAACGGAATTAATAAAATTAAGTGATGAGAGATGTGGAAAATAAAATGTATACATACGTAATTGAATAAGTATGTAAAATAACATAGGAAATAAAATAAAAATGAACTTATAAAATGCAAAGGGGAATATGAAGGGAATATGAATATATTAGTTTATTAATTTTAAAAATTAAAATTATGGAAAGAGAAATAAAATTGAGAGAAACAAAATATATGTAACAAATGAAATATATAATCATAATATTAAATAAAGAGAAAAAATCAGTTAAGTTTAACAAAAGAAATAAATAGAAAAATATTGACTTATAGCAATTTTCAATATTGTGACTCATAGCAATTTTCAATACAATGATGAAAAATGTAATCAAATTTTAATGTTAGGCACAAACAAAAAGTTCAGAAAAACATAAGAAAAATGGATTCTATCTCTAGTTTGGCATTGTAATTGAAATATTTCCAAAACGGAGCACAATAAATGTAATGTATGATATGAATACCAAGATAGGAATTAATTCCATTCTGATATTTATAGTTTATATTTTATTTTTTTATTTTCTGTATTCATTGGTTGTTATCTTGTTCTGTTCTTAGCCCTGATGAAGGCTAGAAATTCTGGCCGAAACGTTGGCACGATTAAATAAGTAACTTCAACTTATTTATGTTTTATTTTGACCGCACCCCCAACCATCTTCTCCTCGTCATAAGTCCACGGTCAACTATCTCTCATAATAATTAATTTAAGTAATATGTTTTATTTTAATTTGACATATTGCTGAATTTCCTGGTTCTTTGATCTCTCTAGTTAATGTATCTATCACACAATGACAGCAGATCTAAAACACGAAAGTGATTTGGAAAATATACTTTACATCGCTATGACATAACTATCATAACCCGATTATGTAGGTCGAAAAAGAAGAGAATGAAAAAGGCTATGCAGCGTGGACCCGAAGCCTGCTCCCGAAACCAGTTCCTGTGGGCGGCCTGGAATTGCGACCATCTCTTCTAATCTATTCCATCTTCAGATGTTGCAATTCTTTCCGGGTATATTTTTCCCGTTTCGTTTTTGTCGATGTTTATGTTCATCCCAGCAGTGTGGCAATATTTACGGAATGCGGTCAGAAATTTACATCTTATTTTATGGTTGGAAAACATAAAGTTATGTTAATATTAAATTTCCAAATAAGTACATTAATTTTATTTTTCATTTAAAACAACTGTGATTATTTTTGGTAATTCTTCTGTTATTAAACTATCAAATCTAAAATTTAAAAAAAGAACAGAATAATTGCGCTGCCACTAATGTTTATTTACTTAAATTTATATTCCTTTTTAATTATCTTCTCCAAGTCAGTGCACCTGAAATCAGTTCTGATATTTGATGAATTAATCTTTATTGATTTGCACCTGATGAAACAAAGGTGAGCCACATTCCTGTAACTCAAATATGAGATATAACAATTCAAGACCTCAAGAAAAAATTTAGAAATAATTTTGTTTTGTAACCCAAGCAACCGATGGGTAAATAGATTCTTTTTGTACTTTTTAATTAAACTTCTGAATGCATTTCAATGAACTTATTACAATGTTTCAAATACAGAAATATCGCTAAGTTTCTTTAAAAATTGCAAAAAGAATTTTTTAAAAAAATTTATATTGAAGTATTATCTAGATTGTACCGTAGAACGGAGTTACTATGTGGCAACCCTTCTAGCTTTGCAACTTTTGAATGTCTGGACGACTCCGGTTGAAAAAGTAATTCTATAATATGGTACAATCATTGTAAATATGAACGATTCAAAATAAAATCCATTTTTTTTTTTGTCAAATGTGTCATTTTGATATCTTTGAAACAATTGCTTGGAACCAATAAGAAAAGGTTATCTTGAGTACTTAGAAGGAAATATTAGTATTACTACAAGAAAGCCTATTCAACACACATAAATGCATACTTTATAATCACTATTTATAAATAACAGTTTATGTAATAAATAATTACGTTATTCCACTGGAAAATAGCACTTTAGTTTCACAGTTAAAACTCAGCTAATAGTAAACTTATATTAACTCTGGATTAACTTATAGTACCCGCTGAGACCTCATAGCCAGGCCGCACATTAACGCATGTTTTAGGTGTGATACGAATTTTTGGTGGAAACATTGCAATCATTTGACACTATATTGGAAATCTACTGACTTATTTTGAGCTTATATTGTTCTAAAAATTCTTGGAATACCACATTGTAATTTGAATTATAAAATCTATTAAATGGATTGCAGAAAATTATGTTATATTACATGCGAATAGACTAAACGCATTTGATACAACCATTTTCAGGATCTTGAGCTTGTTTCATTAGCGGATGAGATTATTCAACATTAGCGGTGCCTAGACGAATAATTGCCTGAAAAAATCGGTTGAGCCATTCGCTCAATAAATAAATATCTAACCGTTCATTAACAAGGATAGTCGGGTAAAATTATCGAGGAAATCTGTAAAAATTTATTTTTACAATATATATTGGTGACAATACCGTAGGAAGTTACTTAATGAAGTTCAATCAATAAGTATAGGCGAAGCTACGACAACATACATACACACCTACGCACACCACCCCAACACATACTCACTCTCATAAAACAACGCAATTACATCAAAAACTGCTGTTACAGGACTAATGACCAGACCTACAGACCGATCATAAACAGCCTCACAAGACAAATAACATCCCTTATGTCGCAGTGGAAAACGTCCCGATGGCATGAACAACTACACCGCACACACTACGATTCCAAAAACTTCTAGAAACTAGTCCGAAGTCATAACACCAAATCGAAATCGGTGAAACTCCATCGAGGCGATGAGCTCCTCACTCCCGAAGATCAGGCAGACGTTCTATCTGACTACTATCTACAATGTGACAATGCACCGTCCCTGTATACCACCACCAACCCCAGACCGAAAACACACAAAACACCATTTTCTCAACCTATAAAGACCTGACTGCAACACTGAGGAAAACAAAGGGAAACAAGTCCACAGGAAAGGACAACATCTTCAAGACAATATCTAACTATATAATACATAATATACATAACAGGCTCAGAAAATGCAGCAAACAACCTAAATAGGAACCTTGCCATAGCCATGATCTCACTAGACTGAACACAGGCATTTGACTCTGTATCCCACTCCACACTAATCCAACAACTCAGATTCACCAATTACAGGACCAACTGGTCGACATTATTGGGTCCTACATCAGTGATCGGACTTTCTCAGTCCGGGTCAAAACTGAAATTTCCACTCCCAAGCCCGTCACTTGTGGTGTCCCTCAGGGTTCGGTCCTTGCGCCAGTTCTATTCAATATATATACTGCCCACATAGTCGGGACTAAATTTGACGATGCTCAAATATCTGCATATGCTGATGACATATCCATATACTCGGCAAGCATGAATGCAGACAAGGCCATGGACCAGGCTGCCGCAGCGGCCCAACTCATCGCTAACAAACTACGAAACATAAACATTCATATCAACACAAAAAACAGACGCCATCACCTTCTCATACAAGAAAACTCCCAACAGAGCGCCTAAACTCAACGAACAGACAATACAAACCAAGAAACATCCCACTTACCTAGGCATTAATCTAGAAACACATCTATCTTTCACTGCACACATAGAGAACAGAATACAAATCGTCAAGTCAACATCATACCAACTTATACACCTCATCTACTCACCAGGGCTGTCACTCAAACTCAAATTACTCATCTACAAAGTAATACTACGACCATCACTCCTACACGGCGCACCACTACTACACCATCTTTACCCAACAGCCCTGAAATCACTACAACAATACCAAAACAGCACACTACAGAAGATATGTCGAGGGACATCCCTGGAAAGACGTTACATGACACATATTCATAACGAACTACAGTTGGAAACTGTACAACACATCACACGGAGACACATTAAATTCTTTGACAGTCTCCCTGCCTCCTTCAATCCAGTATTCTAGTCTATCACTCCATCCCCCCTTCCTGCGAATTGGCAGGGCAGGAAAGTTTCCCAAAACCCTAATAACATCACCTCATGACTCCATCTTCTGATGCACTGGTAGATTGTGTGAGTATAAAATATGCATGGTTTTATTTTTCTTCTATATTAGCCCAACAACAATGACACCGTTAATTTATTTTTTGCTAAAGATTAGGACCCGTTGCTTTACTATACTAATCTGATACAAAATATTTGAGTAGTATTTACTAAATATTCATTAGTCAAAATCACTTAAGCGATTGAAAACTTTTAATTCTTAATATTTTTTTTTCTCTTCTTTTAATAAAAAATTTTGGGAGTAGTGGCAATATAAACAATAGTGGTAGTATCAAATAGATATAATTTTATCTCCATATCTTCAAAACTACCTACAACACTAGAAAACCTAATAGAACATCATATAATAGCATAAATTTGCTAAAATATAAGCCCTAATAGAGCTTTTTATATTCAATAGTTCCCCAGATACAGTTTTTTAAAAAGCATAAGACGTACAGATGTTTATTAGCACTCAAAATAAAGCTAGTAGAATGTGCTATAAATTTTGTGATATAATTTACCTGGACGTTTGTAATATTTGTAATAATAAATAATTCGCCGATGGAACAAACAGGAGAAACAAGGAATGGGATTTTTTAAATAAAGTAAGTTGTATCCAATTAAAGTCTCAAAACAACCTCTATTTCTTTTTAAGTCTAACGTTTCGTCCAATTCGGCCATCCTCAAGGACAATCTTAAATGCAAATTTACAGCCACATAAATTATAAAAAGCTTTAGGCAGGCTATTCTGCCCAAGTCAATATTTTCTGTCCAAAATTACCCCATTTTGTCAATTCTTCACATTAAAAAACTAAAAAAACTAATAAACTTTTAATATTTAACAAAGCCAATCTACACTATTATACTTTATCAAAAAAATAGATTGTTTTGAGACTTATGTTAGATAAAATTTATTTGATCAAAACAATAATAATCAGTCTCAAGATAGTGAAAAAATTCTATATAAAGATGTTTGTATGCGGCTGTTTTTTTTTTTGTTTTTTTTTTTTAAATTTGAATATTACCAGTATATATGCATATATATTAACAGATATTATCTAACTCAATCGTTGTCAAAACCCAAATAACCATTTATAATGCAATGATCTAAAGACAATTGTGGTTTATATGAAAATGATCTATCTATATACTCATGTCATCGCAAATTACAAGGAAATAACAGGAAACGATAAGCCATCATAAAACTGTACTTACTACTCGTCTAAGCAGGTGAAGACAGTCCCTAGTTTTACATAATTTTTATCCTATGTTACATAAATGGAGGGTGGACTCGAGGAGGGACGACCATCTTGCCCCTGGCCAAATGTCAGGACCCAACCCAGACGTATATATAAAGCGAATTTGTTCTCTGGATCATCAGTCGTTTCCATAACTCCACCAGAGTAGTATAGCAATCAAGATGAACCAACTGGTAAGCAATGTTTGGAAGTTTTAAAATTAAAAACCCGCTATAGATATGCTCTAGAATTCTATCAATATTGAGTTAAAAATATATCAGTCCACATTAATTAAATTAAATTTTTAAAAAAATACTTGAATGGACTAATGTTTTTGATAAAACCATTACCGAAATTAATTACAACTGTACCAATTTTTACAACAAACAATAAACTCTAAAAACTAAAATAGTGAAAAAATGTATGACCAAAGTATTTTAGTATTCAATCAAATTAGGGAAATCAGTTCTTTTCATTAATTAAATGAATCGTTATCAATTATAACAAACGGCATTTGAAGACCACAGAAGAGCATTGATGCATTTAAATCTTTTCTAAATTCTCAGGACCACAAAGTTGAAATTACTTATTCTTTACACTTTACGGATATTATTCAATAGTGGTTTTGAGGACTTACGACTATTTTTCTCCTTTTTACCGTACCTACCATCCAAAAATCACAACTGTAAATCATTTAAAAACAATTTAATTAACACTTTCTTCTCCAGCAGTCTACATTTATGATGTTTTAACATATAATGAAATGAATAAAACATCTGAAAAATTGATTTTTCTTTCCAGAAAATATTCTTGTTATGCAGTATCCTTGCATGTGCATATGCTGGCGATGTAGTGGAAAAAAAGAAGCCTGAGAAAAGAGGGATCTTTGCTGGTGGCCTTGGAGTAGGATCTGGTCAATATGGTGGAAGTTATGGATATGGCGGAGGATACGGATATGGCGGTGGATACGGATACGGATCTGGACTTGGACTAGGTTATGGGTCGGGAATTGGACTGGGTTCTGGAATTGGCCTCGGTTCAGGTGTTGGCCTGAGTTCCGGTGTTAGACTGGGCTCTGGAATCGGTTTGGGTTCAGGTGTTGGCTTGGGTTCAGGCGTTGGTTTGGGCTCGGGTATTGGTTTGGGTTCTGGACTTGGATATGGTGGTGGAATCATCTCCCGCCACGTCACAGTCCATCATCGGGTCGGAGTCCCAGTACCTCATCCTGTCAGTGTGCCTGTTGACCGACCAGTGCCTGTTCCAGTATCCCACCCAGTTCCAGTTCCAGTCGACAGGCCAGTACCGGTTCAAGTCAACCGCCCATACCCCGTTCCTGTAGACAGGCCTTACCCAGTGACAGTTGATAGACCAGTACCTGTTCCAGTTCCACACCCAGTTACAGTTCCAGTATCCAGGCCGGTTCCAGTACCGGTACCATCTCCAGTTCCAGTACCTGTCGTCAATAACGTTCCAGTTCCAGTGCCACAGCCTGTGCCTGTTTCTCAGCCCATTCCAGTGACAGTTGGAGCTGCTCCAGTCGGTAAGAATTAATCTTGTTAAAACCACCATATTTTCCCACCTCCTAAACACTCAACTAATTCAGTTACTTTTTTTAATAAAACAGCAGTTGGCGTAGGGCTCGGTTCCGGCATCGGCCTTGGTTCTGGAATCGGCCTTGGCTCCGGAATCGGCCTTGGCTCCGGTATCGGCCTTGGTTCTGGCATCGGCCTTGGTTCTGGCATCGGTCTTGGATCAGGCTATGGACTTGGCTCCGGCTATGGAGTTGGCTCTGGCTATGGAGTAGGCTCTGGAATCGTCTCTGGAGGCTCCAGCCTGTACGGCGGTGGCCTGTACAGCAGTGGGCTCTATGGCAGCGGCCTCAGCTCTGGACTGTACGCAGGTGGCATCAGCTCAGGGCTCGGAAGCTCTCATGGTCTGAGCAGCTCCTTGCTTGCGCATAAAGCCGCTGCACACGCTGCCCTAGGACACTAGTCGTAGAATTTATCACGTTCATCAAAAACACTGGGTAATTTCCTATAGGTTTTCTTACGTTATATATTACAGACATGCCTCTTCTAGTTGCATTAAAATTTTTTTCACCAATCATTTATCTTTAATATCGTATTTGCTGGATAAACTCATTTTACTATTTGAAAAAAAAGTTGTTAGATTATTTATTCAGTGGAATCCATTTTATTAATTATATTGCAAAAGTCATAGTTATTTGTTGATTACTATACTTATAGACTTTCTTATTTCAGGTGGAGACCCAGAAGTCATCACATTTTCTACACTACTTTTCATTGTAAATACCATTTGTTGTTCTTTTTTATAATAAATGTTGTTCTTTTTTTATATTATTGAGCTTTATTCCACATAGCATCCACAAATCTTTACATTATATTTAGGAATTATAAACTAATAATTGCAAACATAATAATTCTCAGAAACGATCATTAATTAGTTCTAATATATCAGTCTAACGTTTTTCTTTACTATTAAAAAACAATTTCATCAACATATTGTTTAAATTTGAATTTCTCTTATATTAATTTTTTTGTTTTTAATTTTGTTGTGATTAAATTATTGAAATATATTCTGATTACAATTCATCGATAATACTACTCCTATTAGTAGTTCCAATATTATTTGATATATTTATCTCTGTTTTAAAAAAAAATAAATATATTTCTCACTTTATTTAATTCCGCCTGCAAAAATATTTTTATCTTTTATTGCTGTGTTGTTTTTACGCATCTCCCTATAAAGAATTGGTTGTTAAAACTATGGTCATCGGAAAAAAAAAATATTCTTTTTTAAGTTTAATCAAACTGTTATTCCTTACGAAAAGGTTCATAGAACTTTTCCTAAAGTATTGAAAGTTTTAAACTCCAGTTAAACCTCTTTGGCATGCACAGATCTTTACATTTTATTTATGAATGATAAACTAATAATTACAAACATGATAATTGTCAGAAATAATCATTTTGATCATTTTAATTGTTCTAATATTTCAATCTAATAACATTGTTTTATCATTTAAAAAAAAAGTCATCAATATATTTTTAAATTTTAATTTCCGTAATTATACACAAATAAGTACAGTAATAATACAAAAATAAGTAGAACTTTTATATATTTAATTTATTAACTTACTTACTCTGTACCATCTTCTCATATTGAATCTACGGCCATGTATGTTGTTTGTTTGTTAGTTTTGAAAGGGCGTTTAACAGCCTGGTCATCAACGCCCATTGGTTGTTGGCTTTGGTAAGGCCTAGTTGTTTTAATCATAGATTTGGTATGGTGTACTGATCCGCACCAATTATAATTAAATTTGTGGCAATTATAATTTGTTTAATAATCGTTACGATATTGGAAAGGATGGTGAAAAGCAGATAACTGACTGTTCTAATTTTTAAAATAAGGCAAGCTAAATAGATAATTATAATAATTAAGTTAGTCTGATGGATGAATTTAATGACTTTTACAATTACAGATTCGTCGTTTCTCAC
>NW_027112597.1:61814-62237 GCF_000696795.3 Halyomorpha halys
CCATACACAAAACTTCCATAATCAAGTTTGGAGCGGATTAAGGCTATGTATATTTTCAACATCATTGATCTATCAGCTCCCTATGATGTTTTGCCCAGTATTTTTAAGATTTTAATTTTATCTATGCATCTGATTCTAAGTGTACTGATGTGGTTGTTCCAAGAAAGAAGCCTATTGAATATGAGGCCTAAAAATCTACAATGTTCGACATACGGTAACGGAGAATCTCCTAGGGTGAGTTCTGGGGACGGAGGTGTTATTCTTTTTCTGTTAAAACGATGACATTTAGTTTTTTCGGTTGAGAAGGTAAGACGTGACCTGTTTGACTAGTTTTTTAATCGATTAAGAGCTTCTTGTAATTTTATTTTTATTTGGTTTATATCGTTTGAGCGGCACATAATCGCTAGATCGTCCACATAGAGC
>NW_027112597.1:65037-66839 GCF_000696795.3 Halyomorpha halys
ATGATTAAAGAATTCGAGTAGCCAGTTTAAACAGTTTTGTGGAAGGTATTGAATCATTGCGTAATGGATGTCGTCGGGACCGGGTGATGTTCCTTTGAGATTTCGGAGAATCGATTTAAGTTCCCACATAGAGAAAGGAGAGTTATATATTTTTTCTGCGTCCCCCCAGATAACCCCATATATTACCACACCGAAATATGGGGTTATCTGCGGGTTCCTGATCTTCTGTATCATCCGAATGAATGAAGGGTGGATTAAAGATTTTTGAGTAATATTCACCGAAGTTTTCAGCAATTGTTTCAGGATCGTCGGTCAGTTTCCCGTGACAAAGAAGTGTGTATCGGGTTGCTGGATAGTTTTTGTGGATTTTCCTGATTTTATCCCAGACTAATTTGGTGGGGGTGGATGAATTTATAGTTTCGACAAATTGTTTCCAGGATTCAGATTTGCTATTATTTATAGTTCGTCTGCATAGGGCTCTCTGTCTCTTATAGTTTATGAAATTTGCTTGTGTGCTGTTCCTTTGAAAGATCTTGTATGCTTTCCTACGGTTTCGAATAGCTTCCTTGCATCGTTCATTAAACCAGGGGACGGAAGGTCTTTTGGTGGTGCTCTTTGTTTTAGGAATAGCTGTCTTCGCTGTTTGCAATATGCTTTCCATTAGAAGATGACAGCCGTCCTCGATACTTAATTCACATGGTTGTGTCTCAGGTGGTTTAACGAGCGAAGTGAATAGCGCCCAGTCCGCTTTTTCGATGATCCATCTAGGATTTTTAGCTGTGTCATGGTTCGAGTTTTTAAAATTTAGACGAATTGGAAAGTGGTCGCTTCCATAAAGTTCGGGTAATAATGTCCATTCAATAATATTATATAGTGAGGGACTACACATGGAGAGGTCTATGGAGGTCCAAGTGCCGTAGGTAGTGCTTAAAAAGGTTGGTTCTCCAGTATTAAGGAGTAGCAGGTTCGACTGATCTATAAACGTCTCTATTATTCTTCCTCTTGTATTTAGATCATTTGAACTCCATCTCGGGCTATGGCCATTCAAATCACCCACAAAAATAATAGGGTGAGGGACTAGATTGTAGATATTTAGAAGATCGTTCGTTTGTATAAGTCGGTCTTGTGGTAAGTATATACTACAAATCGAAAATGTTATTCCGAGGTGTAAGGTTACGGCTATGATTTGTAGGTTGGAGTCAATTTCTATTTTTTTAGAGAAAACCTATTTTTTAACCGCAATGAGGACTCCTCTACATGCATGATCATCATTCGGCCCATCTTTTCGGTATATGTCAAAATCTTTCAAAGAAATGTTGTCTGTGTTCTTAAGGTGGGTTTCTTGTATACATATACAAAACGGATTCTCATCTTTATTTATTTTAATTAGTATCTTCAAATCATTAAAGTGCGTTTTTAAGCCATTACAATTCCACTGTATAAGAGTCATTTTAAGATATTGGGATTGTATTTAGAGGATAAAAAATTGTAATTCATTTTCCATTTTGAAGAGAGGTAGTTGTATAAAAAATAATATAAATAGATAAAAATTATGAATGAATTAGTTTGATAAAAAATTATGAATGAATTAGGGCACTGGTTACAGTTATAAATATAGTTTAAGTAGTAACCATTAAAAAGATATGTAAACATTGTTTTACGGATCATATTTTTTATTAGATTTCCGATTAAGGAGATATTTTCTTAGGCCTTCTTCTTTTTGATTTTAGTTGTTCATAATTGTCATCATTTGTTTGGTTATTGACGGTTAAATTGATCGAAGGAGAAGGCTGCGTAGGGGG
>NW_027112597.1:67554-70702 GCF_000696795.3 Halyomorpha halys
TGAAAATCATAATATTGGATAAGACCCTTACTATGGTTCAGAGTATTATGCGGTGTTATTTGAACTGGGAATTGTCCACCAAAGTCTGTGTAAGATAGTAGTTTTGTTGACTGTTGACTATTGACTGTTTGTATTAATAAAGAGCCATCTCTCAATTTTTTCACTGTTTTAACATTCCCCATGATCTGTTCTTTTGGTTATTAAATACGTCGGCACATTTTCTGCTCTTTGGGGACTAATTTTGTCAGGGGGATGTTTAATTCTTCCACGGATTTTAGTCCCTGGGTTAGACAGATCGTGGGGGTTCCAGAGGATGTGTTGCTTATGTTATAAACTAAACTAAAATAGGAGTATAAATAAAAATTAAAATATTAAAGTAATTAAAATTAATATTTGAAAGTAATGTTACGTAAGTACTAGAGTTAACTAAATATGAATATATACTAATTTAGATTAATTAAATGGTGATTCTAGTTATTAATAGTAATACATGGATCAAGTATATAAAGAAAATATAAAAGTAAATAGATAAGAAGGCTTAGCTGTTGATGACAGTCTTGAGCCGAAATGTGGCAAACAATAGGTCTATTGTTTCTCGTCAAAGGGAGACCGCAATCCTCACTGTACGAAGTCTAAGAGAGAACTGGACGGCCATGTATGAACACTTCATTAAAAAAAAATAACAAATAAAAAGCGTGGTAAATCAGTATCAATTTTTGGCTAAACATTTCGCCCAGATTAGATTTTCCGTTCATAGTTCACCGTGGATTCGTTATAGGTGTGGTCAGTAATGAATTATTCAAAATATGAAAAATAATTGTCTTTGTATATTAAAAAAGAAAATTAAATTAATTTTTTGAATATATATAAGTTACGGTATGGCCAGGCACAATATCAGCCGTAATCCTAAGTCCCCTCGTAAACAAACACACAGAATGTATTTAAGAGGAATTAAAAGGCGAAATAAAACAGTGTTATTTCAGCAAGCTAGTGAGTCTTTGACAGTCCATGAAATCCCATTAAAGCGAGATGTGGTTACGTACGTGAAAGAAAGAAGATATCCTCAGGCGCTTCGACAACACATTCGGGAAGAATTAGAGAGTCTAAAGGCCCAAGTCATAATAGTGGATAGTACGTCCCCATACAATAGCCCTTTATGGGCTGTGAGGAAGAGATTACCGGAAACTTAAAGTGAATACGGTGGACGAAAAATATCCGATCCCGAGACTAGAGGACATTCTAGACAGATTAGGAGGAGCAACCATATTCAGCACCCTTGACCTGAAAGCTGGATATCACCAAATAGCAATGCACCGTAGGTCGTGCGCAAATTACCTTTTTAGGACACGTGATCTCGGGACAGAGAATCAAGCCTGATCCACAGAAGGTTGAGGCGATCCAAAAGATGGCCGTGCCAACGGATGTTAAGGGAGTTCGGAGGTTGCTAGGTACCCTGAACTATTATCGGAGAATTGTGCCAGAAATGGCAGAATACTTGGTACCCATTAACAACCTCTTAAAGAAAGGAAGTCGTTGATCGTGACCCCTGCCATGGAGAATAATATTCGCAAATGCATGGAACAACTGCAGAAGGAACCTGTCCTGGCCTTTCCTAACTTTGAACGGCAATTCACTATTACGACAGACGCTAGCGAGTATGCGTTTGGTGCGGTGTTATCTCAAGAAGGGGAAGGAGCGGAGCGCCCTGTTGCGTATGCAAGCAGACGCCTTACGGATGCCGAAACGAGATATAGCGCGCTGGAGAGGCAATTGCTGGGGACAGTGTGGGCTGTAGATCATTTTCGACCCTATGTATTCGGGAGAAAATTCAGGGTACAGACCGACCACCGCCCCCTCCAATGGGTAGGGAAATTGAAGGAGTCCTCTGCGAGGGTTACCCGTTGGAAAGAGCTCCTCAATCAATACAATATCGAGATATCGTATAAACCAGGGAAAGAAAACGTAGTGGCTGATTGGCTATCTCGAGCGCTTATGGTAAATGCCATTGAGGAAGATCGGGGTGAGCCATCCGGGGATGTGAGGATTCCATCGGAGGATTTCATCGGATGCAGGGAGGGAATTCGATAACAGTGCGATCCGAGATGAAATGAGAGCGCTAGGCGTGGAATGGCACCTAAACACGCCAGGTCATCCCAAGGGTAGAGGGGGAATAGAAAAATTGCACAGCACCCTCGGGGACCATTTAAGGGTCTATCAGTTGGATAAAGGATTAGAGCCCGACGAAGCGATGGCGAAAGCAGTGGCGGCCTATAATCATTCGATACACGCGATAACCGGATTTTCACCCTTGGAAATTCTTTTTGGGCTTCGGGGGCGCCGCCGAGATTATAGGGCCACAGCTAGTGGTGGGGGGGAGGTTGTAAATAACGGTATGGAACTAACCAAAACGTGGGGGGAAGTTAGGGAGAGGATAGTTTGAGAAAAAAACAAAAGGGTAACTCGCCAGAATTTAAACCTTAGAGACGTTAAGGGGGAGATTAAAATAGGGACAATTGTCTACCGCCGGGTAGGGACAAATCGGAGTAAGGAGTTACAGCGATACGAGGGTCCATTCCGGGTGATTGTCATAAGAGAACACAATGTGGTTACAACAGAGAGTGTAAATGAACCCAAAAAGAGAAGGAATGTCCACATTGAATAACTGAAGTTTCCCACATCGGGAACACCGTAGAACGCTGGAGTATCCTCTTCTCCAAGCACGAACAAAGATAGTATTTTTTTTTATGTTTATAATCCTTTTATTTTGTTGTACGTGTAGAGAACAGGTGTGTGGTGACGAAGTGTAAATGGTGGAATCAGAAGTGCATTTTTAGTTAAAGTTTTAGGAACATGTGTAAATAGTTGTAAGAAGTAGTTCATTATGGTTTATTTTGTTTTGTATTATATTATTATCATTTGTGTATCTCAGATTTGTTTGAAATTTTGTAAGTTTAACCCTGTTCATAAACTGGTAGGGGGGAGTTACGGTATGGCCTGGCACAATATCAGCCATAATCCTAACTCCCCTCGTAAACAAATACACAGAATGTATTTAAGAGGAATTAAAAGGCGAAATAAAACAGTGTTATTTCAGCAAGCTAGTGAGTCTTTTCAGTGTCCCTTTTTCCTTTTTTTTTATTCTCATCAC
>NW_027112597.1:71522-82919 GCF_000696795.3 Halyomorpha halys
CCCCCCCCCACCGACTATCTACTGTGAGTGACTTTTTTTTCTTTCTCTTCATCAAACCTCATATTTTGTTGGCTTCTAATACTCATTATTTTGTATAAAGAGAATTGATTTTTATTTACATATATTAAAATATTTTCTTTCTTTTACTCTACACTAATTATTTTTTTATAACAACAAAACAGTAACAGTTTTTTTTATTTGTTTATATTTAATTTAATTAAATTTGTATACCAGTTTGGAAGGTTTTTTTTTATTCTCTATTTTTTCTTTATTATTTTTGTGTTTTTATGATTCTTTTGAGGTCCTCCGTTTTATTTTTTCTCTATCACCGAATTTTTCAATTTTTTTTCTCTGCGGAAGAGGTACGTTTATTCATTTAAGAAAACCCCCTCGCCCCAACAAATATAAACTTATGTTAATGTTTATTTATGATTTTTTTAAAAGAAATTATCGATGTTTTGTAGAAAGGAATAAAATAAAATTACTAGACTAATGGATTTTATCACCCATTCTAAAATGTAAACTAAATATACACCGTAGGAGTAAAAGGATATTACTTTATTCGTTAATTTGAAAATAAAATGCAATTACAGTTTATTTTGTTTCAAAATTAAGATATATAGCTAGTCTATACTTCATAAATATTTTTACGTTTGAATACATAAGTTAAATCAATAATTAGCACTTTTTAATTTTTTTTTTTTTTTGGTATTACCTAATAATCAATATTTGATGACATCTGATAATATTTCTTTGCATAACCTCACAACCGGAGTTCAACATAGTACTCTCACTTTTCGAGACTTGGAATCAAGATGAGGCGGTTGACCTTTAAGTCCACCCTCATCTCTTATTGGCTAGACAGAATTTATAAAAGATATGGGCGCTGGAATTGCTCTGGACTAGATAAGAATAGAATCATAAGTAATATTAAATATTACTTTAAAAATTAAAATTATTAAATATGAGAACTAGTGTAAAAAATGTTTTAGAAATAAATAATTTCTCTGAATACCCCTATAAATTTTAGAAACTTTATCTTTATATCTAACTTATTAGCTTTATTTAGTTCCTAGTATGACTGTTTGTTTTCAAATTTTTTAAGTTTTTATCCAATATTTTTTTTTTTGCTATCACCATAAATTATTATTACTCCTGATGTAGTATTCCTTTAAATTGTTCTTACAAAAGAAGTGCTTACAAAATCGTGCGAATACCTATCGTCCATTGACCTATTCGTCTGGATTTGTAGTAGACGAGATAGCTCTTCCTAACAGTTTATCTGATGAAAACATTTTCGCTTTGGAGTCATCTCCTTTGATTTATTGACGTATCAAGCACAGGCGATGTGTGAATCACATTTAAACAAAAAGAAACGAGTTCGGTGATTTTTTTCATTAGTAGCATGGTCTTAAAATTGACCATGATCACCTGTAATTTATCTGGTAATTTCATTTTAGCGGAAACCTCCTTTCACAATTGTTGTACATTCTGCCTGTGATAGTTACATTCCTGTTGGTCCCAGAAATAGTTCCATTCCTGATCAAGCAAAATTAACTTTCCACAGTACATTTGTGACTCCCTTTACTCGCAGTCGTTCACAACTAAATCCCAGCAGAAAGGGAATGGTTCGCACTTCGCACCTGTTCGCACGAAAACTGACAAACAATACGGGCCTAGGGGACTCCCTAACCGAGCTATGTGTTTGGATAGTTCGTGCCTTTTCGTGTGAATTCGGACAAATTGATTTCGTAACTTTTCGCAGCTTCCCCGTCCCAGTGGACGAAAGGTCTTACCCTTTAAGTCATTGTTCAGTTCTTATTCCATTAAAGTTTATTTATCAACATCTTATTTTTAATATTTAGATTCACTTGGATTTTACTTTTTATTACAGTTATTTTAGTTTATAGTTGTCTTAATGCTTTAGTTTGTAGCGACACGCTACCTGTTGGTCTAAATTGTGAGACACACACTATCCCAACCGCTGAAACCACTATAGCCCAGCATGACGCAGCCTACCAGCTAACACGGGAACTGCTACTGGCAACAAACAAATGCTATATATTAATATTTATACTATTCATTGTAAATACCTTAATTGTAACATGTAACAACTATATAAGAGATTGTAAGATTTATTAATGTATTATTTATAAATAAGACTATATAAGAGATTGTAATATTTATATTGCATTATTTTATTATTATTGTCCTCTTCTGGGGCCCACCATCCTCCGAACGCCTTTTTTAATCTTTCCTTGATAATTCTCCAAGGGGTCTCTTCGTCCGCCTGAATCTGATTGAGGATGCTCCTCTTCACTCTGCAGACGACCGCTGCTTTTAATGCCTCCGCATCTTCGTTATCGAGTAGATTTTTGATTTATTTCGCTTCAAATCGGCTTATCAGTCGGTCACCCCTCTTTTATGAATTGGCCGAGTTTACCTGTTTCCCCGATGAACCATACAAGGACAGAAACGGCCTTCCTTAAGTCTTGGGTGGTTGCAGTGCGTACTTTGATCCACTCTAGTGTTGTTGCGTGTGCTTCTGCAAGAGATACTGGTAGTGGAGGAAACTCTGCGTTCAGGACCACGTTTTGATTCAAACCTTCCAGGTTAAAAACCGCTTGTCAAACGATCCCGTTGCCATTAGCAGCCATTATTTACAAAAAAATAAGAGAGAGGAAAAAAATTGAAGATGATAAAACGACAACAACAAAATTCTTCCCGGGTTTCGGCACCACTTAAGTATCGGTGTAAGCAAAATGTTAAAAAAAGAAGAAGGAATAAGATGTGACACATTTGAACTGCTGTAAAATCTTTATTGGGTTTAATACATCTCTTTAAATATATTCGACCAGTTGACATCGAAGTAACAGCTGACTCAGACTGTAACTTATGTGTATATATATATATACATATTCAAGAAAATTAATTTAATTTTCTTTTTAATATAAAAAAAATTATCTCCGTATTTTTAAAGATTAATTACTGTAAATGAAATAGTTCTACTTATTTGTGTGTTAATACTGTGCTTATTTGTGTATAATTACGGAATTAAAATATAAAAAATATATTGATCACTTTTTTTTTAATGATAAAACAATGTTTTAAACATTCAATACTTTAGGGAAAGTTCTATGAATCTTTTCGAAAGGAATAACAGTTTGAGTTTTTCTTAAATATATATAGCATATCCAAATAATATTCTTCAGGTTTTTTTTTTTTTGGTTGTTTTTTTTAGTCTAGTAATTTTATTTTATTCCTGTCTACAAAACATCGATAATTTCTTTTAAAAAAATCATAAATAAACATTAACATAAGTTTATACTAAATATCTAAAATTTTACATACTACCTAAGTATGCAATTATTCTAACCGTTGAACCAAAACCAAAAGATCATTAAGTTTAGAATTGATGACATTTTTTTAAAATGATTAAACAATGTTATTAGAATGAAATATTAGAACAATTAAAATGATCAAAATGATTATTTCTGACAATTATCATGTTTGTAATTATTTGTTTATCATTCATAAATAAAATGTAAAGATCTATGCATGCCAAAGTGGTTTAACTGGAGTTTAAAACTTTCAATACTTTAGGGAAAGTTCTATGAACCTTTTCGTAAGAAATAACAGTTTGACTTTTTCTTAAATATATATAGTCTCAAGCATATCCAAATAATATTCTTCAGGTATATATTTTTTTTTTTCCGAAGACAACAGTTTTAACATCCAATTCTTTATAGGGAGATGCGTAAAAACAACACAGCAATAAAAGATAAAAAATATTTTTGTAAGCGGAATTAAATAAAGTGAGAAATATATTTATTTTTTTGAAAAGCAGAGATAAATATATCAAACAATGTTGGAACTACTAATAGGAGTAGTATTATGGATGAATTGTAATCAGAATATATTTCAATAATTTAATCACAACAAAATTAAAAACAAAAAAATTAATAAAAGAGAAATTCAAATTTAAACAATATGTTGATGAAATGGTTTTTTAATAGTAAAGAAAAACATTAGACTGATATATTAGAACTAATTAATGATCGCTTCTGAGAATTATTATGTTTGCAATTATTAGTTTATAATTCCTAAATATAATGTAAAGATTTGTGGATGCTATGTGGAATAAAGCTCAATAATATAAAAAAAGAACAACATTTATTATAAAAAAGAACAACAAATGGTATTTACAATGAAAAGTAGTGTAAAAAATGTGATGACTTCTGGGTCTCCACCTGAAATAAGAAAGTCTATAAGTATAGTAATCAACAAATAACTATGACTTTTGCAATATAATTAATAAAATGGATTCCACTGAATAAATAATCTAACACATTTTTTTTTTCAAATTGTAAAATGAGTTTATCCAGCAAATACGATATTAAAGATAAATGATTGGTGAAAAAAATTTTAATGCAACTAGAAGAGGCATGTCTGTAATATATAACGTAAGAAAACCTATAGGAAATTACCCAGTGTTTTTGATGAACGTGATAAATTCTACGACTAGTGTCCTAGGGCAGCGTGTGCAGCGGCTTTATGCGCAAGCAAGGAGCTGCTCAGACCATGAGAGCTTCCGAGCCCTGAGCTGATGCCACCTGCGTACAGTCCAGAGCTGAGGCCGCTGCCATAGAGCCCACTGCTGTACAGGCCACCGCCGTACAGGCTGGAGCCTCCAGAGACGATTCCAGAGCCTACTCCATAGCCAGAGCCAACTCCATAGCCGGAGCCAAGTCCATAGCCTGATCCAAGACCGATGCCAGAACCAAGGCCGATGCCAGAACCAAGGCCGATACCGGAGCCAAGGCCGATTCCGGAGCCAAGGCCAATTCCAGAACCAAGGCCGATGCCGGAACCGAGCCCTACGCCAACTGCTGTTTTATTAAAAAAAGTAACTGAATTAGTTGAGTGTTTAGGAGGTGGGAAAATATGGTGGTTTTAACAAGATTAATTCTTACCGACTGGAGCAGCTCCAACTGTCACTGGAATAGGCTGAGAAACAGGCACAGGCTGTGGCACTGGAACTGGAACGTTATTGACGACAGGTACTGGAACTGGAGATGGTACCGGCACTGGAACCGGCCTAGATACTGGAACTGTAACTGGGTGTGGAACTGGAACAGGTACTGGTCTATCAACTGTCACTGGGTAAGGCCTGTCTACAGGAACGGGGTATGGGCGGTTGACTGGAACTGGTACTGGCCTATCGACTGGAACTGGAACTGGGTGGGATACTGGAACAGGCACTGGTCGGTCAACAGGCACACTGACAGGATGAGGTACTGGGACTCCGACCCGATGATGGACTGTGACGTGGCGGGAGATGACTCCACCACCATATCCAAGTCCAGAACCCAAACCAATACCCGAGCCCAAACCAACGCCTGAACCCAAACCAACACCTGAACCCAAACCGATTCCAGAGCCCAGTCCAACACCGGAACTCAGGCCAAAACCTGAACCGAGGCCAATTCCAGAACCCAGTCCAATTCCCGACCCATAACCTAGTCCAAGTCCAGATCCGTATCCGTATCCACCGCCATATCCGTATCCTCCGCCATATCCATAACTTCCACCATATTGACCAGATCCCACTCCAAGCCCACCAGCAAAGATCCCTCTTTTCTCAGGCTTCTTTTTTTCCACTACATCGCCAGCATATGCACATGCAAGGATACTGCATAACAAGAATATTTTCTGGAAAGAAAAATTAATTATTCAGATCTTTTATTCATTTCATTGTATGTTAAAACATAATAAAAACATCATAAATGTAGACTGCTGGAGAAGAAAGTGTTAATTCAATTGTTTTTAAATGATTTGTGATTTTTGGATGGTAGGTACGGTCATAAAGGAGAAAAATAGTTTTAAGTCCTCAAAACCACTATTGAATAATATCCGTAAAGTGTAAAGAATAAGTAATTTCAACTTTGTGGTCCTGAGAATTTAGAAAAGATTTAAATACATCAATGCTCTTCTGTGGTCTTCAAATGCCGTTTGTTATAATTGATAACGATTCTTTTAATTGATGAAAAGAACTGATTTCCCTAATTTGATTGAATACTAAAGATGGTCATATACTTCGGTCATACATTTTTTCACTATTTTAGTTTTTAGAGTTTATTGTTTGTTGTGAAAATTGGTACAGTTGTAATTAATTTCGGTAATGGTTTTATCAAAAACATTAGTCCATTCAAGTATTTTTTTAAAAATTTAATTTAATTAATGTGGACTGATATATTTTTAACTCAATATTGATAGAATTCTAGAGCTTATCTTTAATGGGGTTTTAGATTTTAAAACTTCCAAACATTGCTTACCAGTTGGTTCATCTTGATTGCTATACTACTCTGGTGGAGTTATGGAAACGACTGATGATCCAGAGAACAAATTCGCTTTATATATACGTCTGGGTTGGGTCCTGACATTTGGCAAGGGGCAAGATGGTCGTCCCTCCTCGAGTCCACCCTCCGTTTATGTAACATAGGATAAAAATTATGTAAAACTGGGGACACCGTTGGTTCTTTAGGTCAATGACTTATAATCAACTATCAATGAATTGCTCATTTTGCGTTTTTATAACAAGAGATTAACTATGTATGTATATTGGTAATATGTTAGTAATAATATAACCTAATAGAACATCATTTAAAGTAGAATAAATTAGCTAACATATGAGCCCTATTAGAGTGGTTTACGTTCAATAGTTCCCCAGCTACAATTTTTTAAATAGCAAAATTGTATTATATAGACATATGTGTGTGTGTGCGTGTGTGTGTATACCGAAAAATCACTAGCTGGTGAATTTCTTGTGGTAACTGTGTACCTCAGGAACCATTCGATTTATGCCAATTATTTTGGCAAATATCCTGAAAATCACCACTCCTACGAAGATAAACGTCACAATCTACTCACATTAATCACATTAAACTAGCTTTAATTTGAGTGCTAATAAACATCTGTACGTCTCATGCTTTTTAAAAGATTGTATCTGTTCCCCAGATACAATCTTTTAAAAAGCATAAAAAGCTCGTACAGGGCTTATTTATGCTACTATATGATGTTTTATTAGGTTTTCTAGTGTTGTTGGTAGTTTAAAAGATATGGAGTTCCGAATGGGAAAATTAATTTTTTAACCTTTGAAGCAACCGCCATTTAATAAACTCCTAACTAAACTTGGCAGACTCAACAATTTTTACTATTAATTATACGTAGTTTTCATTTAGTTAATCAAAAGTTGGGGAGAAATCACTGATTTTTTTCTACTGGACTCTTGTACTGTTACGGACTATCTATTGCAGTGGTTCCCAAACTTTTTCGTCCTACAGCCTCCTTTCCAGGAAAAACATAACTTAGTGTCCCCTGTAAATTAGTCTTTTATCAATTTATTAGTAATTATATATGTATTAATGTTTCTACCTTTTTCATAAAATATAACAAAGAAAGGTGTACATCAGAAACATTGAACTTATGTAAAATTCATTCAGGAGTAAAATATGAAACAATTTATTGAACTTGAAGCATAGAAGCATTAAAACTTTTTTTATACACTTCTTACTTAATATATAAGATATTTATTGCTTGTAATCTTGCATATAAATATTATGTCTTTTAAGGGAGTTGGTTAAGCAAGAAAATGAATTATGATAAAATCCTAAAATAACTAAAAAAAAAAAAATACTTTATTTCTTGCAATTGTTATTGAGCGTCACTTTACCACTCAGCGTTTTCCCTACCCGGCTATCTTCCCTGGAAATAAATCACTGCTTTACTACTTGTATAATTTTCTGCTATTCGGCCCTCAGTGCTAGCAGAATGGCTTCTCTGCTGCTGGAATAAAGTGTGAGCAGTCCTTTCAATAACGGCAATTTTTATTTCTGTCACATCATGTTATTTGTTTGATCTCATTATTTATTACTTTATCTGACGTTAATGTTATAGTCTTTGTAGGGTGTGGAGAGTCTTCACCAGGCATCATCAGGGAAAACCTGCTTCTGAAAACGAATCAGTATCATCTGGATTTCTGTATAAAAATAGAGAAAACTTACAGTACAAGCTTGTACTCGTACTCGATGAACCCACTATAACAATCCTAAGAGCCATAAATGGGAAATATGAATGAGTTGAGAGGAAAGAAAAGTTATCTATAAGTATCCTTGCACCTCTTCAGAGTTCATTGGAATAGTGGAATTTTCTTAAGATAATAAGTAAGTTTGTAGGGAGGAAATTAACAAAAACAAATTGCAAAAAAAAAAATAATTTAAATCGCCAAAAACTGAAACAAAAAAAAATCTAGACTTTCTGACAATGTACGTTCGGCAGCTGGTTTTAGTAATTTCAAATTGGTATAGTTTGAATTTCATCAGACTCCGTCCATTACTTTCGCTCATTCATGCGCAAATGTGTTTTCCTCGGAACACTTTCGTCCTAGATTTTGAAAAACTCTATTTTCATATTTGCTTATCTAATATGAATAAAAAAATAAGAATAAGATAATATTTTGAAAAAATTCAAGAACTATTAGTTAGCAGATTTCTGTTTAGAAATAACCTTTTTGTTGGTTATTGTTGGTTTTTTAAAATAACAGTATTTATAAATTCCTTCAATATTACAGCCTACAATCCTAAGATTGAAAGAGAATTTACTTGAGACTTAACGACACTGAGTTGCTTGCTCCATTATGAGTTCTACGAACAGGCCTGATTTGTCCCGTATACGAGCGTTTGAAACCAGTGTGTGTACAGATTTTTTTTTTATTTCCACGTATTTTGATATGTAAAACCTGTAATTTCAAAATAGTTGTTTTTTATTTGTCTATTACAAATGTTCATTATTGAAAATAAAAAACCAAAACAAATTTATTAATGTAATGCACTTAATGATAATGGATACAATTTTTCGACCACAAATTTTCTGAATGGTGTATTATTTAAGTAATTGATTTTTTCCAAAGCATTATTTTCGTTGTTCGCATTTTTCTTAACCAAAGGTTTTCATTTTGTCTCATTTTAAAAATAAAGTAAGGTTTACAAAACCTTAACACTGACAAAAATAACCCATATTCAAATCTGTTCGTAAAAACCTCTATTCGACCCTCATTTTGGACCTAAATTGCGATAATAATGAGTTTCGAGGATTATTCTGTGACCTGTGCCTTTGGTCCCAAATCTGAACAAATTTGGTCAAGCAATCTCGAAGAAAAACCACGGACGGCGTCAAATGGATTTGTTTTATTAGATTTTTGGATTTTACTAGTCTTGAAGCGTAAACTCCCGAATTTTAAGGGTACAGAGTTAAATTTTGTATATTTATTATTTTCAATTAGTAATTGACTAAAAAAAAATTTTAGCAACCAAATTAGGGGATTTACTTTGGGGAATCTAAAAAAAAGTTAGAATACAAATTGCTGCGATATATTGTATTTTCTTCATAAAATTATCGAACAATTTTTCTTTTTATTTGGCATTAGTTGTACAAGTCATATGATGATAATGCTGAAAGCCCGTCATTAACATAAGCCTTTTTGTTTCTAATTGGCGGCAGATTAGATGTTTCAGACATAGTTGATATGTGTGTCACGATAGCAAAGAATCTTATATGAATCTGAAAAACATTCTGTGCCCTGAATTTCAATATTTAAATCTTTAAAACGTAAGGAGTCCATGATACACGTGATTCTAATAATATTTTGTAACTCTGATGAGTGGATGCTCCTTGGTTTGTAAGAACATCCAATTGTATCGAGAATTACAAATAGAGAAAATAGAGGATTTCATCAAAAAAGTTTCATGAAGTTCCTACAGTTTACCTACAGTTGAAGGAGCAGTGACTTACAATTTGGGAAACCCAACCACAACCCGAAGACTATAGCCCAGGCTGCTGCACGTCATCCTGTTATAAGTTCTATATTTATCAGTTCTGTTATTGTCACTCTAAAATTTCTTTTTATTTTTTTTTCTCTTCATCTTTTTCTTAAATTCACTTTCTCCTTTTTTTTTTTTCATTAGAAGTCAATTACTTATTTTGTTAAATCCATAAATATCATTATTTTTTGTTATTAACTTTACTTTCATCTTATTAAGAATTATTATTTTAATATATTTATTTTATTTTCACTTTTTGTTTTATTTATGACATTGTATATAGTTAGGGGGTTGGGTGAGACTGTAGTCCCCCCACATAATCAATTGTTAAAAAAAAAAATCGACCTCTGGCCAATCTGGTATTGAATAAATAAATACAAAATAACTCTGGAGATAGGCGATGAATACTGAAAAGTCTTTTTATATAAAATTTTTCTTACATCGTAACAGAAAACTCATAATGAATTAATTATAAAGTGTGTCATTAAATCGCTTGACTTAATAACTCAATTATCCTCCTTAAAAAAAAATAATTTTCTACAAATCATAGAAAGATGAACCACGCCTTGAACAGTTATCAACAATTTTTTTTTTATTATTGGGCTTATGCCCTTTTGGTGATGTAGTGTACAATAATTCACTGAATTAGATAACTCTAAGTGGTTTAATACGATAATGAAACGAATGCATTCACCCAGCCTAAACCGGTTTCTGCCACAAAGACATAACTTCGCAGCAACCGGCAGGCACAATTCCATGAAACAATTGAACAGATAAAGGAAGCCTTTGGGGTAGGAAAGGATTTAGTAGTGTCCAGGTCCTGTTGTATAACACTTCCAAAGGAGTTTTTCACTTGTGTAACGTAAAGTTCACTTGCTCGGGTCAGGAAGGCTTGGTCGTCCTACCAACAGCCTATCTTATCGCTTTACATAACTGTCTCACATCTTAACCCGATTCCAAGGTCATTCTCCGAATGGTCTGCCATAAAGGGGTTACTAATGGACATATGAAATTTTTTTTTTCCTGATTATTATTTTAAATATCTTTTTGTATTAAATAATGCAAACCTTATGCTTTTCTAAGCACTAAAAGTGGTTTAAATTTTAATACGAAATTAATAACATATTAGAATATAGTTTTTGTTGTGTGAAAGACAAAGTCTTGTATAAATTCATAACACATGATACAATCATAAAACAATACCTGATTCTAGTGCTACATTACAAAAACTTGGACATTAAATAGTTATAAACTATTTGTTCCTTTTTTGACCGCAAGACCATCTTCTTATATTTAAGTTTTACGGTCGGCTATATATACCATGTATATAATATGATACATTACAAAAACAATGACTAAAAGATAAAACGAGTGCTCCATTATATTTTTATTTTATTTATTGATAAATATTACAATCTACCACAAAATGTTGGGCAGGAAGTAATAGTGATAACTGATTACATTTATACTAAAATAAAATAACATTAGAATAAAAAAAAAAATAAACAAATGAAAATAT
>NW_027112597.1:82994-92169 GCF_000696795.3 Halyomorpha halys
TAATAAATAAATAAAATATAATAATAATAATAATAAATAAATCTCCAGTCACATTCACACTCTTATTTACAAGTGCCCCATGACAAAACAATAAACAAAAAATAAAACAAATTGGATATTACAAAACTAGTAACATAATATTCATTACTCCATTATATTAAACCTAAAATAATGAGAATTATTTTAAATAGACGAAAGCGTAATATAAGTACAGATATCAATTGGCTTCGAAAACTATTTGCATACTACTTACTATTGATATGCTACTATCAAAATCAAACTTATTACATAGTGTTACTGTATAAATATAGAGTCTGTTCAATTTAGCTTGACTATAGATGTTCAATATATTTTTTATGTTTGTCGCAAGATAAGAATAGCTTTAAGATATTTTTTCTATTTTCGTTAAAGGTGGAACAATGTAGGAGAATGTGGTACTAATTATTATTGAAATAGCTTTTGCAGAATGGACAGAGTTCGTTTGCCTTGGAAGTGATGGCTTTGCTTCCGTGGTGTAGTTTAGTGCGCTCCGGGTTTCCTGCTCTTAGTTGGATGATGCACCTTATTTTTTAATTTAGGATATATGTTAGATATACTTCAGGGTTGATTAGGTTGAAACTGCAGAGTAATCGGTATATGGGGTTAATTTTTGAGTTCAATGCTCTATTGATGTCAGCTGAGAAGTTGTGGTTCGGAATCTTTTCAAGAATATCGCCTTTATGTTCCAATATTCCGTTATCATATGAAACATTGAACTCATCTATCATATTATCTTATGAGACCCAGTTGTGCATCTAGCATCCTTAGTCTGTTGAGTTTTGGCAGCCCCATTTGTGACATCAATGACACTTTGGACCAGTAGTTCATTTACTTTGTTATTACCTTTGAACTTACAGCACTTCTAACTGTCTCGAGTCGAACTACATAGTTTGGGATATTTTTGGGCCATCCATATATTTAATAAATTTCATTTGAGAAGAAATTATTACCACAGGTATTTATTTAGTAATCTATAGAATACAAGATTTATAATACGAAAACAGCTCGTCTAAAAAAAGGTAAATAATTAATAATAAAAAAACTACATAAAAAATAATATCCCCTCTTTGGACAGGTTCCGCCATATATGAAACCTTCATTATTCAGAATGTATTCTTTTTTTGGACATCTGTTTCTAATTTTAACAACATAAGTTAATATGCATTTATACAAATAGGTTTTAGTACAATTTTTGTTGAATTTTCATTGAGAACCTTTTTATTTCTAGTCAGTTTCCATTATGGATTTATACTAAGAATTCAGTTTTAACTCTTAAGTTTATTTTCCATGAATTCATTAATGTGTGGTGTGAATTCATTCTGTGTGGTTCGGCAAAAAGTCTAAATTTCAAAATTCTACGTGAGAACCAATTGAATTTCTAGACGTTTAATATAAATTGGCATTCTCTTCATTCATTTCATTTCTTTATATGAAGTTTGAAATTAATAATAAATTAATGAAAGAAATACACTACATTCGTTCTAAAAGCTTCTCTAACATGGCATTGATTATTCTGTAAAAACTTTTAAAGTCCTCGAAATAATTAAATAAGTAATGTATGGTAAAGTATTTTTATTCAGACTCAATATAGCCCAGTAATATTATTTGGTGGAAATGAATTTTCTTCGTTTTTTAGATTATACCTGTGCAGATAAGGGATTTATATAACATAAGGGGACTGTGTAACGTTCATCAGAATGCTACTTCTTTTTGAGACATTTTATTATTAACTCAAAGCATTATTTGACTCAAATATTTACTTGTAATTATTATAATTGGATAGTAAAGAGCCTGATATTGTTTCTAGTAATTTTTTAAAAAGTTTTATAATGTAACGATTCACTCAATTCGAAATTCCAAAGTGACCTAAAACAGCAAATGTAATAATTCGAATAATAAGTAAAAATAATAAATGTCTAGGTACAAAAGACATGAACATGCTATTAAATTCGTTCTGACAGCTTTCCTAAATGGTTTAAAAAGAATGTGTATTTTTTTTTTATTTTGTCTTTTATCATTTTGTAAGCCTCGGTTCTTTCAAGAAGCAGCCATTTAAGAAAAAAAATGTTATGTTGGCTTATCCATGAGAGGCAGTGCCTCATTGCTGGAATCCATCATGCTTCCATTAGTTGATCCAGTTCCACTATGGCATCAAATTCCTCTGTGCTGCGACAGTTGCCATTCCATCCAGTACATACGCACATCATCTCACTATTACATCGACAGCAAGTTTCAGAATCCTCATGACCTCCTCATTGATATCAGATTGTTCATTATATTATTGATTTTTTACTGCAATCTTCATTAAATTAACTGGAAATTAGAGTTAGTTGTTTATTTATAACTAAAATTGTGTATATATAATTTAATTTATTATTTGATACTGGTTTATATACTAATTATTATAAAAAATGTCCATATAGTCTCAAATAGTTGATTTTCTTAGAACTCTAGTGTTTCGGCTATTCACAAGGATATATTAAAAAGTTGCTGTTATTCTGTATTCGTCTAAATATATATATTATTCTACCAACTTATTTTTATTTACGATTTCACTTATCCTAATTTTATTCAATTTTTACTATCTATCTTGTCAATCACTTTATCAACGGTATATTCTACGATAATAATATTGTTAGTTGTGATATTACAAATAAGATATCCTCGAGAATGGCCGAAACGTAGGAGTTTTAAGAAAATAAAAATGATAAGACTATATGGACATTTATAATAAAAATTGATAAAAGAATATAGTTACATAGTTAATTTTTTTAAATATCTTAAGGATAATTGTTTTAAAAGTGTACCACTACAAACCACGAAATGTTTTGGGTTAAGTACCTGTAAGGAAATAACGTTTCAAAACAAACTATTGCACAGGGGCTACGTTGACCGTCAAGTCTACCCCCAGGGTAGAGAACGAGTGTGCCCCAGGAGGATCTTCTAGCCGCAGAGTCGATTCAAGTCTGATAATGTAGAGTAATATTTACCTATAATATCAGCCGGATTCAAGCCAGAACACGGAAGATATGAGATACCAAATGTGTCTAATAAATTGAGGAGTTGTTTCTACTTCAAACTTTTCTGCAAAATTCGTGATCACCACCACATCTGAACACAAGATCAAACTGAATATAAGATCTGTGATGAGATCAAGAGAAGAAAATGAGTGGAAATAAAGCATATTATGGCCTTGTGAACTTTGTAATGTCGACCTTAATCTCGAAATTACTTTATACTTATATACAAATCTCGAATGACACCCGTAGTATGTTATGGTCCTGAAACATGGACCCTGGGCCCCTAAAAATATAAATTAACAGGCTCTTGAGTCTTCGAGCGGAAGATTATGAGACAAATTTTAGTTTCAACCTGTGATCATGGAACCTGGTGCTTAAGGAATAATAAAGAATTAGATAGCCTCAATGTACACATACATTATATATAGAAGAATTAACTGGCTGGTTGACAGCAAGATAGGATGATGTTGAAAGAATGGTAACCAACGATAGAATAGCAAAGAAGGTCACATGAAAAACATTCTCAAGAAAATGATAGAATCGCCCTAGGAAAACCTGGTAACAGGATCTGGAAGATGATCTCATGATGTTAGAGTGATTGGCTATACAGAAAGGAGTGGGGTCGAATTGTCCGGGAGGCCTCAATTCATCTTGTACTCTAAAGCCTAAGAAGAAGAACGTTTACTCTCCATTGTTATACTCTATAAATATATATATATGCATGAACACTCACAATTTTTTTTTCCTTTTACACGATGGCCACAACACAAAAATACAACAAAAGTTTTTTTTTGTTAAAGCGAATTCCAGCGTGAAAATTAGTCAATCATAATTTAAAAAAGAAAAGAAATATTTAAATAAAGAAATTGGTTGGAATCAAAGAACTGGAATTGTGATAAATGGCATAATAAAAAATGACCAAGTGTTTTAATTTCCCATATATAGATAACCATGTTATATTTACGAAGGGAGTAAATAAAAAACAACAATCAAGAAATAGGATACTTCCCTAAGCTATAAAAACTCTGAAAAAAATTAATGTTGAATAATTGAACCAGTTTCTTAGATATCAGCCCGCAACTGGGACGCATTTGCATTAACTAAGAAGTGGATTCTTATTGGGCTTTCCAGAACTTTCAATTAAGGAACTCTAAATAGTAACATACAAAACTTGATTCTATCTTACTGAATTTTTTGTTGCATTTGCTGAAATGACGTACTTCCGCCTTATTCATTTATTCTTGTTTTTTGAGGCATTTGCAGTTCCCGTGCTTAAGAACCAATCGGTTTCACGTCATTTTCGCTATCAAACGATAGCATTTCATAAAGTATTGACCTCATTTTATATTCTCGTTTTTTTTTGTTTTGTTTTTTTCGTAACTTCCTATTATTATTAAATTTATAAAATACATACATGCACATGCATAATAGAAATGACAAATATATACTAGAATAATAATAATATTCTCAATTAGGAATTGAAAGTTTTATAAAATGTTTTGATAATTATTGATTCTACGGCAATAACATACACCACATCGCACTTCAGAAAACATTAATTTTATCTTGTTCAACACTTTTTATTTCTTCTTTTAGAGCTAGACCCAAATGGAATTTATTTCGTTACTAGTAAATTAGATGTCACACCTGTTCATTTCATATTCTGTATGGAGACTCCGTACTTCGCAGACATACATAAGTCACTACCGATGTGTGCGTCTCAACGGCTCAACAACTATAGCGTTTCGTTCTGCCTTCGATGGTTGGTCTACCACTGGTGGATTGAATCTCTCTTTGGTGTTCCGCGTCATGGACAGTCTCTATTAGCATCGTAGTGTGTATAAACATCCACCGAATTTTATTCCACACCACTGTATTCCCTACGTATAGATGATGGGATCTTCCGGCATTCGATGCATGTTTTAGTTCTTTGCTGATCTGGTCCTCTTAGATGCTAGGTTGGGACCATATAGTCACGATATTGCTGCTCCCGTGTTTTCCATGCTTCATCTTCAAGAGCCTCGATGTTCTGGTTTTCCATAATATATAGAATTATTAATTATCTCATCAATTTCTTACACCTCTGTTTCCAGAAGGTTCTCCCTCATTATCCTCAATCGCATTGACCAATATTGACATTGAGAACCACTCTGCAACCACGTTGTCTTTACCAGGCTTTTTTCTCCGTGATCCCTCTAAAACAGAGAACAAAAACTGATTTATAAACTGCATTACGTAAGAGAACATAATTTAAATTAAATATAAACTTTTTTCACCATTGGTACATCAAGATCTCCAGGTGAAACACTTATCTGAGTTTGTGGTGACCGTTTTGTAGAACAACTCTACTTAAATCTTTGGAGGTGACGGGCCTCCTCGTGATGATAGAAAAATAAGAACAAATAATAATTAACGTATAGAAAGCGAAAGTAGTAGAGGAGGGGTTAAAGAAAGAAAAAGGGACTTAAGGTACGGTGATGTTGACTGGGTTGAAGGAGTCCTTCTTACCCTGCCACGAGGAAGAGGGAATGAGGTAAGTGTCCGGAATAAAGGATTGAAGCAAGCTGGGAAGTAGTCAACAAACTTAATGTGTCTCCGAGTGATGAACGGTTTCCAATTCTAGTTCGTGCGTCATGTTACGTCTCTACAAATCTTCTCTAGCATACTGTTTTGATACCGTTGTCGTAACTTCAGGGCTGTTGGGTGTAAATGGTGTAGTAGTTGTGCACCGTGTAGTAATGATGGTCTTAGTTTAGCTTTGTAAATGAGTAGTTTGAGTCAGAGTGAAAGCTCTGGTGAGTATATGATGTTGACCTTACAATCTCAATGCAGTGTTGTATGAGTGCTGAAAATGTCAGATGAGACTCCAGTTTCATGCTAAGGTATGTGAGATGTCTCTTGCTCCATATTGTCTGTTCATTATTGGCTCTCTAACCTACATACGGATTTTAATGAACACACCAGTGTTAAAAATATCTTTTTCCTTAAATATATCACTGTACTATCAAGCATATATTCCATGATACCCTCCCTTAAATGTGAATATAATAACAATTTAAGATATTAAGAGGTGATACTCAACCTCTACCGCCAATTCTCGAAAATCGTCGTGGACAATCCATCATAACCCGACTTGGACATACAAGATTAACACACAAGCACCTTCTTGAAAGAAATCCTCCACCGACATGTTGTAGTTGAATATGTACTCTGACAATGGAGCATATCCCGGAACACTGTTCGCGTCTGTAATCATCAAGAACGTATTTTCGCCCCCGGGGACAACGTCAAGCCTTACTGACAGAAAATTGGAAGAACCTGTTATGTTCCTAAAGGACAGCCTGTATCGAGAAATGTAACCACCAAATTCAGAATACGGTGCCTCCAACCCTGTAGTTGTATACGGGACTTAACAATTAAGCAAATTAATAAATTCAGGATATCAAAATGAACTTTTATGTTTTACTTGTAACTTCCCCGTTGGAATATTTTTTTTATTCTTGGGCCTCTTTAATTCAGTTAGCTCTAGAATTGTGTTTATAAGACTTTATTATGCGAAAATGATAAAAATATTGAATTCAACAAGTAGGGCTTTGCGCTCTAATTATTTAAATATGTAAGATATCATAGGAACGTACCTCGACCGAGAAAATGGAGGCGATAGAACGACAAGTAGTTTAGTTTCTTATCCATAGCGCAATAAAAAAGATATTAGAGAAGGAGGAAGGGCCCCTCTGCATTAAGGTAATGTTTATAATAATGTCTGAATGTCATCACCTGATTACAGAGGTCTTGTCACCATTCTAGGCTGCTATTTCGATTTTCTATTCTATTCCAATTACGTAGCACAGTCCAAGAGAAGACTTCCAGTGTTGCAAATATGTTTGACGGTCGTATTATTGAGGAATCTCTTCTCTCGGTTTTCCAAATATCGAGATGGTTGGGTTTGTTCCCTTTTACTGTCAACATTGACGGATATTTTCAATTCTCTTTTCAACATTGTATCCTACCTTGTATACTCCTACTTTCGAACATAATATACTATATAACCGTTGCTCTGTATTTTAATGTAGAATTCATGGGAAATTCATGGATATATAGCATTACTTACTTCATATCTTTATTGTTACAAAGTTTATACCCAATTATTTCCATTACTGAATTATTTTTCAGAATGAAAGAGTTGAATGAAGCTATTGCAATAGTTAGGAAGGTTTGTAACGTCATGTTTCCAGGTTGCTGCTCTATGAAGTATACATTTCTTAACACTTACATCCTTACTAGCATTGCTTTATTATGTGCTACATGGTGTTTTTCTTTTTTTTACAATTCAAAACTTGTTGTAATGGTTGTTTTCTTCCCCACATGGTGTATTTTCCTCGTCACAGTCATGGTTGATAGGTTCTCGTTCGTTATGGGAGTTGTCACATCACTGTTCAAGTTGTGCAACGAAGATCTATCCTTGTTGCCAATATCAAGGTCAACAACAAAGAGATGGAGGTTGGAACGGTTGTGCTTGGCCCATGATCAACTGTGTGATTGTGCTACCATAATATCGGGAGCACACAGCTTTCAGATATACGTTGTTCTAAATTATAGCATTTTATTTATTTCTGGAAATATTTTTGAAATTATCAAGAAGCTGATTGATGGTGTATTAGATTTATCAGGAGTTGTACCTTTTCTTTGCTGGATTTACGTTCATTGTTGTATACCTTGGAAAATTATCGGTTTTTCTGATAACTGCAAAAATGAGGTAATTTTTATTATTTAATATAATATCTGCAATGCCAATAAATGTTATATTTATAGTAATTTGGAAAGTAATGGTCTTTGCACAACCGTGTGGAGTTACTAGTCTTCCATCGAGCCATCTGTGGAGCGCTAAAATAAAATACCAGGGCCGGAACAAATCCAGACCTGCTTGTTTCTAAAATAGGCAACGATACACTCAGCTGTTATTCCTCAGATTAGAGGTGGCTCTATTAAATTTGATAGAAGGTATAAAATCTCTAACTTTAGAAGTTAATATTAACGATTGTGTTACGGTGAAAATGTACAGAAACCCATCATCGGCGTCGAAATGAAAGAACGAACGCAAAGCTATTATAGCAGATCCGACACAGTGCGATACCTCGGATTCATTTTGGACAACAGACTCACCTGGAACCAACTTAAAAGACGAGAACTCAACAGACGATTTACCCAACTATACCAACTGCTGAGCCGGACCTCTCATCTCTCACTAGAAAACAAACTACTAATTTATAAGACTATACTCCGATCTATCTGGACCTACGGACTTGAACTTTGAGGAACAGCTAAACCGTCGAACATCAAACGTATCCAATTATTTCAATCCAAAATCCTTAGAACCATAGTTATGCACCCTATTACGTTTCCAACAGAACACTACACCATGACCTACATATCCCTTTTGTCCTTGATATCATACCAACCAAATTCTCAAAATTCCATATAAACCTTTCCAACCATCCTAATCCTTTAGTTCAAACCTTATCTAGTTCCACCCATCCCTACAGCCCACGTAGAAGGTTGAAACGGCAGTAGCCAAGAGACTTATTAGAATAAAAATTAAAAGTTTCATTATAAATTTTATTCATTTTAGCTACTAATATTAACCGTGAATAACGAGTAAATATTTATTCCTTAGTCGCTTGAAGAGACAAAAAAAAATTATTTTGCCATTATTCGTTTTGTTTTAGTCATGACTAATGACTTCAAAATTAGTTATAATTGATGAATATTTATTATATTCTGTAATCGTCGATCGAGACATTTTCGTCCAACTCAGCGTAGAAATAACTACAAACTACACTTTTCGCACAAAAATTCTTATTTCATTTAAAATTTTAAATATTAGTGGAATAATGAAAGTCCATAACCAGAAAGAAACAAACAAATTGCAGTAAATAGTCTGTTGCAATAAATAAACAAAAACAAAAATCAGATTTAATGCTATCCTTAATCATAAATCTTTACATCACTCCCTTATTCCTTCCACTCCGTCTAATATTATTCAATCAACATCCGCCATCTTATCCTCCCACCCATTTAACATTACACTTTCAGCTATATATTGTTCTCCAGGTATT
>NW_027112597.1:98169-100313 GCF_000696795.3 Halyomorpha halys
TGGCCGGGGGGTACAAGAACGGGAAGGCCATAAACAAAAATATTTATGGTTATTATTTTTTAATCAATTTTTAACCTATTTATACATTTTTAACTTGCTTGATGTTTTTATCATTTTTGTGTATTTTTAATGTTTGTATATATATTTTAACTTACTGACTTCTTAAAATATTGTCTTATTTGTTTTTTTATTATTATTTATATACAGTTTTAATCATATGAGCTATAATTCGAAATTTATATGTATATTTATTTAATCTTTAATTTATTTTAAAGTTATCTAAAATCCTTGATGCTCCTTATTACGTCACAAATAAACTCATTCACAAAGACCTTAACCTCCCATTCGTTACAGAATTTGCCCAAAACAGATATGCGTCTTTTCATTCCAAACTCCCTAACCATCCTAACCCCTTAATTCTTAATCTTTCATCCTTAACAATCCCTGATAATCCTCCGAGGCGTCTGAAAAGAAGATGTCCACGAGACCTTCTAGTTTAAATTAATGTTTGAAGTACCACCAATGGGTGGTTCTTTCCCAAGATTTTCAAGTGTATATGAAACATACTACATATTTACCTATTGAATTATTTTGTACAGTTGTAAATTACAATAAATAACAATAAAAAAAAAAAAATTTAATCCAATAGAAAAAGGCAATAACCTTTAATATACCGGTCTGCTGTGGTGGGATGACGTTCTCCTCTCTGCAGTGTTCCATTAGGTGGTGGTTGATGAGCCGTTCAAACACCTTACTAATGTGCGAGAGGAGGCTGATCGGATGATAGTGCTCGGTTGAGTCTCCCTTCTTCCCCGGTTTGAGTAGAGGTACCACGATAGCTTGCTTCCATACTGTGGGAAAGTACGATATCCGCATGCATGAGTTGAAGATGTTGAGTAGGAAGGCTTTACCCTTCCTAGGAAGCATCTTCATGTGTACATACGGGATTCCGTCCATTCGTGACGCCTTGTTCCCTTTGACGCTTCGTAGTACGTACTCTAGCTGGTCGAAGGAGGAGAATAGAGGCTTCTCGTTGGGGCTCGTCGGTCCAGGTTGTGGATGGGGTGCACTAGTAGTCCGTTCAGCATCCCTCGCTGCATAGCTTGTGGCCAGGAGTTCAGCTTGTTCTCCCGACGTCAGGAGATCGTCGCCTGATATGAGGTGCACACTTCGCTTCTTGTTGACGAAGGACCTCACGAGTCTCCAGTACTGGCGATGATCATCGTGTGTCCTCCGTAGTTGTTCATGCCAGAGCGAGGTCTTCCAGTCCCGCATGATACTAGCTATCTGCCGGGTCATCGCATTGATGGCCGGCTTCAGGCTGTTGTCATTTGTGCGCTGGTAGATGTTGCGGAGGTTGTTTCGCAGACCGATGAGGGCGAGGATGTGCTTTGGCGGTCTCCTGAAGGCGTTGGGCTGTGGCGTTAACTTGGGGATGGTGAAGTCGGCTGCATCCTGTATAGTGGTGGTGATAACCTCCACCGCTGCATCCACCTCCTCCATTGTTGCATTGTTAATCTGCCGAGTTTCATCTAAATCGGGCCGAGATTTCAAGTTTACCTAGAAGAAAAGCAGCGACACCGTACCGGACCCCACCTAGCCTTATCGATTGTAAAGAACGGACCTGTCACACCCCACCTTCTTCGACCTAGCTGGCTGACGATCAAGGTTACCATATCTTCGAAGATCACGTCGTCTGTTATCGGAGGAGCTAACACCTTGTATTGTTATTATAATTTTTGTATGTGAGCTAGTTTTAATACTATTGTCTTCTTCTTTCTCCTCTTTCTTTCTCTTCTTTCTTCTTTCTCTGGGTGGGTTTTTTTTTTTCTTCAAATCCCCATACATTTAATTTTTTTTGTTGTTGATTTTATTTATGATAGGGGATTCTTTTGTAACTTTGTATCTAATTGTGATTAATTGTTCTATATATTAATATTGAATGTATGGCTGGGAGACATTAAATAGTCAATTGCACCATAGGTGTTTTGAGTAAGAGAAATTGATTTATAGGTCTGGTGAATTTGTTGGGTTTTTTTTCTTCTTTTAGCTGGCCGGGGGGTACAAGAACGGGAAGGCCATAAACAAAAATATTTATGGTTATTATTTTTTAATCAATTTTTAACCTATTTATACATTTTTAA
>NW_027112597.1:100738-110435 GCF_000696795.3 Halyomorpha halys
TTTCAAGTGTATATGAAACATACTACATATTTACCTATTGTATTATTTTGTACAGTTGTAAATTACAATAAATAAACAATAAAAAAAAAAATTTAATCCAATAGAAAAAGGCAATAACCTTTAATATACGATTTATATACGACTTAAATTAAAACCAACTCTCAAAACTTTTGAACAAAAATACCAAGACAGCAGAATATAAAGAACAATACCATAAAATATTCCTATCACTACCCGAATAGATACTGGTTTTGTCATCTTCATGTCATCTTCTAATTATAGTGTGTAAGCTGGGACTGTCACCATTCGGGACTGCTATTTATTTTTCATTTACTAGGAATACTCTAAGAGAAACTTCCCATGTTTGACGATTTTATTATAGACAGATTGTATACTCTCTTGGTTTTCGATATATCGAAATTGTTCGGTTCGTCCCCTTTACTACCCTTGACTAATTTGCATGAATATTGGCACATGCAAAATATTGGCATTACAAATGTTATTGCAGGTGGAGAAAAACTAAAATAGCAGTCTCGCTATTTACTGATATACTTCTTGAATTAGTATATTAAATCATAGGTGAAAAATGGGAAGATACTAAGCTAGACAAGACTATAAAGAACATAATATTGTTTTTTAGACGGCGTCCAAATTTGATGTGAAAACAGTCTCATTGGTCGGAGGCATGTCAAGTTTTTTGACACCCTCAAATATCTGACCAATCCACTCTTTCAAACACTGACACTAGTGCGTTGGCAAGATTTACATCACCGTAGCCAATGAAATCCGCAAGTGACAGAGACACATATAGTTTTTAGTAAAGTTGTTAGTTTTAGTGTGCCAATGAAACGTGGTGTGCCCCAACACCTCACAAAACACAGAAATAAACCATCACCACTATCATTATATAAAATCAGTCATTCTTTAGCATGGAGCTCTGCTCTAGTAAGTGGAACAAGCGCAGATAAATAGTATATTTAATTTTTATATTTTACTTGTTTTATTTTATTTTGTTTATTAATTTTTTTTTAGGGGTTTAGATAAAAAAAATCAGGACTGCTATTTATTTTTCATTTACCAGACATGCTGCAAGAGAAAACTTTCCGTGTTTGGTGAATGTATTATACAGATTGTATAATCTCATCTTTCGGTTTTCGATATATCGAAATGGTTCGGTTCGTCCACTATACAACCCTTGACTAATTTGCGTACCGCATTTTTTATTTTCACCGATTTTATCTATGACGTTCTTGTATGACTACATCTCATTTTACTATGGCAAGAAATTTAATCTGTCGTAATATCATTCCAAAAAGATATTATTGTGATTAATTCAAATATGTCGTTGTTACATTTTTCATATTTATTTCCTTCTTGACACAACAAGAGTTAACTTATAAGAATAGCACAACAAGAATTTAGGATGCTTCGATATTTTTCCTAGAACTAATAATATTTATGAGGCAGACTAATAAACAGTTACTCTAATTATCCGTAGAGTTATTGTTATATACGAGTAGATCCTATTATTATAGAAATAGTTTTCGATATTGAAGGAAGAACACCTCTGCATTAGGGTAATGGTATCAATAATGTCGGGATATGTCATCTACTGATTACAGTGTTCACGATGGTCTTGTCTCCAATCGGGGCAGCTATTTCTTTTTCATTTCCACAAAGTACTCCAAGAGAAGACTTCCAGTATTAATCCAGTATTGCAGATATGTTTAACGGTCATATTGCTGAGGAATCTCTTCTTTCAGTTTTCGAGACATCCAGATGGTTCGGTTTGTTCCCCTTTACCATCAATATAGACGGATATTTTCAACTGTCTTCTCAACATTGTCTTCTGCCTTGTATACTCCTCCTTTCGAACATAATATACTATGTTGCCCTTGCTCTTTATTCTGATGAAATAATCTTGATAAATTCATGGATATATTGCACTACTAGTATCACATCTTTACTGTTCCAAAGTTTATATCCGATTATTTCCATTACTGAACTATTTTTCAGAATGAAAGAGTTAAATGAAGCTATTCCAAAACTAAGGAAGGTTTATAGCACTGTGTTTCCACGTCGCAGCCCTATGAAGTATACATTTCTCAACACTTACTTCCTTACTAGCATTGCTTCCTTAACTGCCATGTTTATATGTGATGCATTGCATGTTTCTTTTGTTTATGAAACAAAATTTGTTGTGATAGTTGCTTTTCTATACACATTGCATACGTTCCTCGTCACAGTCCTGGTTGATAGGTTCTCGTTCGTTGTTAGAGTTGTCACATCACTGTTCAAGTTGTGCAACGATGATCTATCCTTGTTGTCAACATCAATCTCAAGAATAAAGAGATGGAGGTTGGAACGGTTGTGCTGGGCCCATGATCAACTGTGTGATTGTGCTACTATAATCTCGGGAGCACACAGCTTTCAGATATATTTTATTCTAAACACTTGCATTTTAGTAATTGCTGGTAATACTTTTACTATTATCCAGAATCTGACTGATGGTTTGGATATATTAGAAATTCTACCTTACTTTTTCTGGCATTACGTTTATTGTAGCATACCTTGGAGAATAGTTGGTTCTTCTGATGATTGCAAAAATGAGGTAATTGTTATAATTTAATATACTATCTGTAAGTTATATTTATAGTAATTTTGAAAGTAGTGGTGTTTACTCACATCCTTGTGGAGTTGCTAATGTTTCATTGTGCCATAAGGTATAAAATCCATGAATATATTTTATTTTTAATATTTATTTATTGCTATTTACAACTGTACATTATAATACATTTAGTAAATCTGATCTAAGTTAAATTGGAGTGTTACAGGCGTGTAGAGAAATTACCCATTGGTAGCACTCTAATGACATTTTACATTAGCTGGTCTCGTGGCCATCTTCTTTTCAGACGCCTCGGAGGATTGTCAGGAATGGAAGAGGATGCAAGATTAGAAACTAGTGAGTTCAGGTGGTTCGGGAGTTTATAATGGAAGGGATGATTTCTGGTCTGGGCTTATGGATCGATTACACTTGAACATTAAGGTTTTTATGTATGATTTTATTTGTGACGAAGTAAGGAGTATTGAGGATTTTGGATTGTAAGGATTGAATACGAGAGGAATTCGAAGGTTTAATGGAGCCCCAAAGCTCAAATCCATAGGTCCAGATTGGCCTTATTACAGTCATGTAGATCAGTCTTTTGTAATGTGTTGGAAGTTTAGACCGTTTGTCTAGTAAGTGCTGTAATAGTCGAAATCGACTTGCAGTTTCCTGTCTTTTCAGTCTGGTGTGAGGATTCCAGGTTAATCGTTTGTCCAAATGTAGTCCAAGGTAGCGGATCTGTTCGACAGGGGTAAGAGTAACATCATTAAATGAAACTGTAGGGCAGTCAGTAGGTTTACGACGAAGGGTAAAGGTGATTTGATGTGATTTTCATGAATATAAAATAATAACCGGGCCGGATCAAACCCAGACTCAAATTCAGGCCTGTCTGTTTCTAAACTATAATAGTAAGAACACAGTGCAATGTGTATAATCCTAAATTCCTAAGTTCTAATAACACAACACCACTCTTCGTGAATTACAAGGTCCTCCACTGAAACATATTATGAATGTCACAATTAGATTAATGATCGTTGCTTGATTATCTTTTAAACTAATACTATAGTATTAAATTGATAATGCTAAAATGGTTCCAAAGGACATATTTACATAAGTATATCATATTTAGTTTTAATCATTGTAAAGAATACGTTGTCCGAAACACAGGACTTTTAGATACGGAACAAACATCTATTCTCAAGAATCATTTTTTTTCTTCTTCCGTTTCTCTCCTTCTTGTCCTCTGAGTCTTTGCACTCTTTTTATTTTTCTTCTCACTTATTCTGGTAAATCCTGATGAGAAACGGGATGTTACATATTGTAGTCCTGAAATTACCCTCGGAAAAAACCCACCTTCGACGGCGCCAGGGCGATCGTTTGATGGAAAGAATAGAGGAGAAAACCTCCGATAACCTGTTGACCAGTATAGACGCAAAAACGTTAAAAGCGGCAGTGGTCTGCAGAGGGAAGAAAGGACATCCTACAACTTAGTGAAAGAGAGGTTGGGTTGAAAAAAACACCAGAAGAGGATATCGAGGAAGAACAGAAAACGGAGACAATCCAGCTGGAAGTACGCCGGCGAGCTCCTGTCTAAATACAATTGCATAGCGAATAAGCTTAATGAATTAGCGGAAACATAACAGGTTCAGGGACGTATGATGTTTCTATCTAAAATTTTAAAGATACAATTATATAAAAAGAAAGGGGGAAGAAAAGGTCTACCGAGAGAGTGCTCATTCATAGAGTGATAGATCACAGTTCATGATAGATGCCAGCGCCTGGAGTCTTATCAAAATGTTAATAATTGAGTATTCGTCAATTTATCCACTTTTAGCAAATTTTTTATTAAATCATCTCATGTAGAAAAGTAAATTTTGGCCGATAATATTGATCAGTACGACCTATCTAACAGGAGAGATTAAAATTTTGAATAAGATACCTAATTTTTAAAGTAAAATCCTAATTTGTAAAAAAAAAAAATCACTAATGAGAATGTATACATTAATTAAGAAACAGTTTTTTATTAATCGTTTCCCATAATTTTTTTAACCAGTTATCCTTCCTACATGGTTTTCACATCTTTCTTTTAGAAGAGTTAAAGTAATATCATAATTTATATCATTAAATTCTAAGTGATTAATTTAGAACTGATTATTAGATTTTACTGATTAGTGTTAACATGTAATATCCCCGATAGAATTTTCATGGGAATTGAACTGCAAATCAAAGAATGGACAGATAGCGATTAGAAAACTGAATTAAGGTTTATGGGCTTAAGTAAAAAGGTCTGGTGTGGGGGCGCATCACGAAACTTCCACATACTACCCAACTTTCAGTTGAAATTAATCCTTGCTCCATTGAGATAGGATATCATTATCTTATTTACTGAAGCAATATTTACCTTAATAATTTCTTAATGAGTATTTTAGTTCAACAGATAGACAACTCCAACAGTTTGGATAAAAGTACGTTTGATAATATTTCTCATTCCAAAATAATTAAATAAATAAAAAAAAATATCACCTTTATAAATTCATTTCTCTTAATGCATTTTATATGAAATATTAAGGTAGATTGTTGTTTTTATTATGATAGTATAAATTTATTTATAATTTTTTTTGTCCATAACTCTTTTGACGAATTTATTCTGAATGTACTTTTTATGGTTATTTTCACAAATATTGAGAAGCAGCAAGCCAACTTTTGTAATGATGGGCCTTAACAAACACACACACAAATCTGCTAAAGTAGCATCCTTACTGACACGCCTTATGCTAAACGTTGGAGGTGCTAGGAAGAGTCGCAGAAGGCTTTATGCTATTGTTGTCTCCTCAATTATGTTATATACACCTCCAATTTGGAAAGAAGCGATGGATACCGAATCATATGAGAAACAAATGGTTTCTGTTTATCGCAGAGTTTCTTTAAGGACAGTAAGTGCTTTTCGAACTGTTTCCTATGAACCGGTGTGCGTGATAGCCCGAATGCCACCTGTTGAACTTTTTGTTGATAAAAGAAGCAGGTACTATGGATGATGCTCTAGCATTTCAAAAGAAGAGGAACGGAAAATATATCAATCAGTGGCAACAGTGTTGGGAGGCTACAGTTTCCGGGAGATGGATTTGCAGGTTAACAAACGATGTTGGCCGAAATGGGCCCGATTGTGGTATGGTCGCCGAAATGGTGAGGTGAATATTTATGTGACCCAACTGTTGACCGCACATAGATGCTTTATACCAATACCGACATAAATTGGACAACAGCGCTGAATATCCTGCATATCAGTGTCGAGAAAACAGCGGAGGACGTATTTTTTGCTTGCATTCGCTTTGCAGAGGAAAGAAGCGAATTGGAGAGAGTGTGTGGAGGAAGCAAAACGTAATGAGCCATATAGTGCGCTCAAACCAGCATTGGGATGCTGTGAAGAGATTCACCACAGTCGTCTCTTGAAGTGAAGAGAGGACAAGAATGTGCGATTAAGATGGAAAACAAGAATCTCATGCGAAGAGAAAAATGAGGTGGGACTAAGTCATTTCTCTCCATGAAGTAATGCCTAACGGCGGAGAGCAATAAAACGGTGTAGGGAGCTGGTTTTAGTGGATAAATAAACCACATACGGATGGGTACGGGCATATCCTCGTTATGAACAATTTTTCAGAGTTTAATTCCCATAACCCTGGAGTAAGACTTGTGTTTATAAGTTCTGGAGCAAAAATGGTGCCGGTAATAAACAATAATAATAAACCTAACTAATTCAAGATGCCCTATTTTTCAACCATTACATGACAGACGAAATGCCTTTGTAAAGTACCTAGAACTTAGAAAATGAAAGAGTTAGAATCATAAATAGTAAATTTCATTGGCCGTAGTGGGATAAGAATGATAGTGCTATATTTAGAGGAGGGGGAAGAACACATCTGTATTACAGTAATGTCATCGATAATGTCGGGATATGTCATCTCCTGATTACAGTGTTCACGATGGTCGTTTCTCCAATCGGGGCTGCTATTTCTTTTTCATTTCCGTGACACACTCGAAGAGAAGACTTCCCATGTTGCAGACATGTTTAACAGTCGTATTATTGAAGAAAATTTACTTTCGGTTTTCGATACATCGAGATGGTTCGGATTGTTTCCCTTTACTATCAACATAGACGGATACTTCCAACTGTCTTTTCAACATTGTATTCTACCTTGCATACTCCTCCTTTCGAGCATAATACACTATATTATCGTTGCTCTTTGTTTTGATGTAGTAGTCATAAATAAATCATGGATATATATCACTACTTGTTTCACATGCTTATTGTTCCAGTTTATATCTGATTATTTCTATTACTGAACTATTTTTCAGATTGAAGGAGTTAAATGAAGCTATTCCAAAACTAAGGAAGGTTTATAGCACAGTGTTTCCAGGTCGCTGCCCAGTGAAGTATACATTTCTCAACACTTACTTCCTTACTAGCATTGCTTCCTTAACTGTCATGTTTATATGTGATGCATTCCATTTTTCTTTTGTTTATGAAAAAAAAGTTGTTTTGATAGTTGATTTTCTCGGCGCATGGCATACGTTCCTTGTCACAGTCCTGGTTGATAGGTTCTCGTTCGTTGTTGGAGTTGTCACATCACTGTTCAAGTGGTGCAACGATGATCTATCCTTGTTGTCAACATCAATGTCAACAACAAAGAGATGGAGGTTGGAAAGGTTGTGCTGGGCCCATGATCAACTGTGATTGTGCTACCATAATCTCGGGTGCACATAGCTTTCAGATATATTCCATCTTAAACATTTTAGTAATTGCTGGAAATACGTTTACTATTATCCAGGAGCTTACTGATGGTTTATTTCCATCAGATATATTAGTATTTGTACCTTACTTTTGCTTCCTTTGCGTTTATTGTTACATACCATGGAGAATAGTTGGTTCTTCCGATAACTGCAAAAATGAGGTAATTTTAATTATTTATTATAATCTGTAATGACAATAAATTTTATACTTATAGTAATTTTAAAAGTAGTGGTGTTAAATTAGTCTTCCATTTGGACGCATCCCAGATAAGATCGACAACAGCTTTAGGAAAATTCCGTTTAACAATATTTCCCATTCCAAAATTTCAAGATTCGCTCTTTACAAAAGTGCTTTCAATGTGGAAAAAATATTTTTTTCTCTTATCTTTTAAAGTTAATTATTAAATTTGTTCATATTTTATATTTATCCAATTTTAATTTCTAATAAAAATGTGAAGTGGTTCAATATTTCAAATAATAAAAATTAAAGGTACTTTAGACAAAGTCATTTCAAGAATTCAGCTTTAGGCCCGGACAGACTATTTAAATGAGGCCTACATAATATTAAATACCACTTGGTCGTACAATGGCTCAATTCAACTCGGTACTTTAATGAAAATCGTTGAAGTTGTTTTCGAAAAAATGTGAAAAATCGAATCTATAAAGAGGTATTTATAGTTATTCAATTTTATCGAAACACTTGCTATATCATGTTAAGATTTTTTGTTTTTGAGCTAGACTGTTCACATACCCACGCGAACGTACAGTATACAAGACATGATTATTTACTTTCACAGGACCTGTAGTTCCGTCGAAAACTAAAATTCGAAATTTGCCGCGATGGGAACACTTCCCGTCAGTGTATATTCCATATATAGTGAAAGTAAAAATAAAAGTTACATGATTTGGATTGAAATGTATTTGATAATATATTCTAGATGACAGGTTTCTTTTTTGTTAGTACTATCAAAACAGTTAGACGATATTTGTTTCACGCTAATAGTAAAACAAACGCCGTTGCCGTCATAGGCAAATACAAGTTAAAAATTGGATTAGAGCTGTTGAGTGCAACGCTGTCGTTGCATAGTTAATCTGCCGAGTTTCATCTAAATCGGGCAGGGATTTCAAGTTTAGCGAGAAGAAAAGCAGCGAGACCGTACCGGGCCCCACCTAGCCTTATCGATTGTAAAGAACGGACCTGTCACACTCCACCTTCTCCTTCGACCTAGCTGGCTGACGATCAAGGTCACCATATCTTCGAAGATCACGTCGTCTGTTATCGGAGGAGCCAACACCTTGTATTGTTATTATATTTTTTGTATGTGTAGCTAGTTTTAATACTATTGTCTTCTTCTTCTTTCTCCAAGTCTGGGTGGGTTTTTTTTTTCTTCAAATCCCCATACACTTAATTTTGTTTTTGTTTATTTTATTTATGATAGGGTATTCTTTTGTAACTTTGTATCAAATTGTGATTAATTGTTCTATATATTAATATTGAATGTATGGCTGGGAGACATTAAATAGCATTTAATTAATTAATTAAATCTTAATTGCACTATAGGTGTTTTGGGGAAGAGAAATTGATTTATAGCTCTGGTGAATTTGTTGCTTTTTTTTTCTTCTTTTGGCTGGCCGGGGGGTACAAGAACGGGAAGGCCATAAACAAAAATATTTATGGTTATTATTTTTTAATCAATTTTTAACCTATTTATACATTTTTAACTCGCTTGATGTTTCTATCATTTTCGTGTATTTTTTAAATGTTTGTATATATATTTTAACTTACTGACTTCTTAAAATATTGTCTTATTTGTTTCTTTATTATTATTTATATACAGTTTTAATCATATGAGCTATAGTTCGAAATTTATATGTATATATTTATTTATTTAATCTTTAACCTATTTTAAAGTTATCTTAGAAGATCATCCTGCTAACTACAAAGGTTGCGAAATTTACAAAAATATGCAACGCCAAAAAACCACAAATTCTGCATTAAAAGAGTAAATCAAAACAAAGTGGTTCTAGGAGAAGAACTTGCTGGCCCATCAACGAGCGACGAAGAACATCGTACCCCGGTCAACAATCGCTTACAACAACCCATCAACTCCAGAAGACAGCCTTTTATTAAATACGCAGAAGTAACTCGTCGAGTTCAGACGCCTCAAGCTTCTCATCCTCTCCCTCTGACATCCCACCCTCAGCCTCGGTCCTCTGTTTCTCTCCCTCAGACTTCACTATATCAGTCCCCAAGCTCCTATCCACAGACTAAACCACCTACAAATGACTTTCCTTCCAAAAATG
>NW_027112597.1:112535-121402 GCF_000696795.3 Halyomorpha halys
TTGAAGAATGGTGTAAAAACTGGAGAATCAAAATAAATCCTGAAAAATCCCACCAGATCACCTTTACTCTCCGTCGTAAACCTCTGCCCTCCTGTCCTACAGTACTAGATACTACCTTTCTAGATACACCACTAACACCTGTTGAACAGATTCGATACTTAGGACTCCATCTTGACAAGAGACTGTTCATGTTGTTGTATAGAAACTACATCTCATTTTACTACGACAAGAGATTTAATCTGTAATATCTTTCCAAAATAGGTAATGTTGAGATGATTTCAAATATGTTGTTTTATATTTATTTGCTATGATGTAGCAATTGTAGATTGTATGACACAACAAGAATGAACGTACTTTAGGATACTGCGATAATGTTCCTAGAGCTAATAAAATGTATGAGACAGACTAATAAACAATTAATCTAATTACCCATCAAGCAATTGTAATATTTCCTATTATTATAGAAATAGTTTTCAGCATGGAGGGGAGGGATGAACACCTCTGCATTAGGGCAATGGTATCAATAATGTCGAGATATGTCATCTCCTGATTACAGTGTTCACGATGGTCTTGTCTCCAATCGGGGCAGCTATTTCTTTTTCATTTCCACAAAGTACTCCAAGAGAACACTTCCCGTGTTGCAGATATATTTAACAGTTGTATTATTGAGCAATATTTTCTTTCACTTATCGATGTATCGAGATGGTTCGATTTGTTCCCCTTAACTATCAACATAGACGGATATTTTCAACATTGTATTCTGCCTTGTATACTCATCCTTTCGAACATACAATTTATACTGCTGATGTGGTTGGCAAGAAATTCAAGAAGGCAACGGTCGCCGCTTACGCTGACGACATTGCCATCTTCAGCAGCAGTATGAACGCCGAGACAGCTCTACATCAGGCTGAAGCAGTATGCTCTGAGATTGTTCAAAAGCTGGGCTACTTGTACATCTCAGTCAATGCAGCCAAAACGGACTGTGTTGTGTTCGCGCACACAGCGCACAAGAGATCAAGACTGCCGAAGACTCTCCATGTGAATAATACGGTGAGCTCAGCTTCCAACTCTATCGTATATTTGGGCGTAAAGCTAGACTGTCATCTTAAGCTTTTATATCAGAAGGCGAGAACAGTAAGACGAAAGTAATATGGTCTCAACCACCTCCTCACTTCTCCGGCTCTCTCATTGAGATAGAAGCTCCAAATATACAAAAGTATTCTGAGACCAGCACTACTATATGGGGCACCATTGTTTACCCACATATCAGATGGAAGCCAGTACCTTCTTCAAACTTTTCAGGATTCGATGTTGAGGAAAATCGTAAGCACAACATCGTGGAGGAGGAATAGGCCACCGGAGATGCATCAATTGTTCGAGCTGCCAACTGTACCGGAGTTCATCAAGCGACGACACATCAAATTTTCCTATTCACTTCAGTACCGTACGAATCCGTTATTCAACACTTTAACACCTGCCCCACTTCCGGTGCGTTGGAAACGTAAGGTAACGTAGTATTAGGATTAAGTTTTTATTAGATTTAAGTTTGTTGAATTCAGAAATAATGTGTGCCCCAACATATTATACACTTCTATTCATACTGACAACAAAAATAATATACTCCAAAATACTCCTTAGAATATAGATGTTCTACAGTAAAAGGAGAAAGTACATTGTTTATAAACACGCCATTAAAATTTTGTAGGGGTTTTGAAAAACAAAAATTCCCCAATTTGATCTTAGATCCACTGCCTTACCCAGGTCTAGTCATAGCACTGGTGGCGTACACTCTACTTGAGATAGAGAAGTTCATTGCCAATCATATTCTCACAAGAGTTGTTTTTTAGTATGCTCACCCAAGATGATGGCCTATCTCCTCTCCTTCACTCCAGCAATCTTAGTCCGTCCGCTTCATCTCGGCAACTAAGATTGTAACCTGATCCTTAACGGTTACACTGGTCCGCCCGCTTCATCTCGGCAACTAGTGTAAATGATCCCGTCTCTCCCAAACTCTAGTCCGTCCGCTTCATCTCGGCAACTAGAGCTGCACCTAACCTTATCGGCTTACTGGACTGTCCACTTCATCTCGGCAACTAGTAAGCTGGCTTCTATCTTGACAGTTCTAGTCCGTCCGCTTCATTTCGGCAACTAGAACTGTTACTCTACCTCAGACTCTCTCACCTAGACCTCCTCTACCTGTGTCAGTGTCCAGGGCTCATCCCCTGGCACGGCCATTCCTTTCTTCCCTATTATTAAATACGCCTTGTCGTAGGCCTTCTGTAAAGTGGATATCTGGCTGGAGAACCGCCTAAGACCAGACAACCCCGACACGGGCCTATTCGCGTCTTTTGAAGATTTCCACCTACTCTCGTAGAAAAACACACACACTGTGTGGAGTAGCCAGTCTCCCACCGGGCGCCTCCCCAGGTGGTGGACAGGAGAATTCTCGCCAGTTATGGTGGTAACCGGGGAAATAAAAAACCCGGGGTGGACCAAAACTAGATTCAAATCAATGCGCGACGGTTCCTAGGTATAGGCGGCTTACTGAACAGCGACTGTTCCTCAGGTTAGAGGCGGCTGTTTCAAAACCTGGCAGGAAGTATAAAATCCGAAAATAAAAACTCAACCTAATGATCGAAGATAATAGTAATTGTGCTACGGTGCAGGGGCACGGAACTCAATAGGGAATGCAAAGGCAGATCCACTGCGTCGTCATACTACGACCGCAGTGCTGCAATGGTGAGAGACTGGGCCATTGTAGCATCCCAAACAAAGGAGGTAAGTCCACCAAGAAAGAATGATGTTAAAGGGGACTGTAACAACAGCTTCTTTGGCGGGTGATACAAGGGGGAACACAAAACCATACAACCCAATGCACAAGTTGTGCACCATAAAGTTGATCACCCATAGAGATCAGCAGTTCAACGTGGAGGACCATTGGCAAGAAGTTCGAAAGTGACCCAGAAAGAAACCTCAACCGAATCCTCCGAGGCGTCCTGCGAAGGATATGGGAAGATCCGGCGATGTTGGAGATCTGCAATCATCAGGCCTCTTCAGTCACTAAAGTCCGGAAAATCAATAAAGGTGAAGTGCTACTTAATTAGACCAGAAGAAAGAGCAATCTCTTGCTACACTAAAAAGCTGAATGGAGCGAGTGCTTGGTGAAATGGCGGAAGTGCGGAGATTTGGATGCTCTCACCACCAAAGAGGAGGTTGCGGAGGCCTTAAAACCTCTCCTGGGTGAAGAGTCAGTGCCCATCACATTAATATAATCCATCCTTCAAGCCTATGGAGGTACACAAATGGCTGTCATTTCACTTTCTGTTCTCCGGGCAAGGAAGATCATGGCTCAAGGAAAGGTCCGATTAGATACTCCAGTTGAATTTGAGACATTACGAAGCTGTTCAGGATCTTCTTTACCTAACTGTACGGGAATAGCACATTGACGTAGCAATTGTCAGCAAACAATACAAAAATCTGGATGGCAGCTCGTGGGTAGTTATTTGAGCCTGTGATTCCCAGTCTATTGGGGAAGTGAATACTGCATCGCACTCCGGATTTGTATAGGCGAAAATCAACGGCGAATGCATCTTTAATTGTTACGTCTATACCATCGAATCACGGATCACAATCGAAGACTTTGCGAATGTGTTGTATCGCATTGTCTTAGAGGCTAGTTGCCATAATCCAGCTACCATAGCTGGTGATTTCAACGCATGGACAACGGAACGGGGAAGTTATACGTTGTGAAGTCCTCCTGGAAGCTTTCGCACAACTAAGTGATTCTTATGAACACCGGAACAAACCCGACGTTCACTAGACCAAGAAGATCATATATCATTGATTTGACGTTTGTCCGTGGCCGCATGCAACGGATCGCTACTTGAAATGTTTGTGGATTTTATACAATCAGTGATCACCGGGCTATGTTGATTACACTGCATACGCCTACAAGAAAGAAGAGTTGCAAATGGAGGACTAATGGCTGGAACACAAAACCTTTTTATGACGCTTCATTCAATTTAATGCTAGAGGATAAGTGTGAATTGAAAGGGTCAGTCAAGGAAATGGCGCGTATACTGACCTCTTTTTTTTTCTTGTGATGCATCTATGACTCGTTCAAAGCCTGGCAAATATCATTCCTCACAGCACTGGTGGACGGATACTATTGACGATCTTCGATGGTGTTTCAACAAGACGTTACCAGCGAGCGAGACCTCTTCCGGAGTTTTCTGTGCTTCAAGAACAGTTCAAGAGAGCTAGAGGGAACCTACGACAAGCCAAAATCATACATAACGGCCTTAATGTTCCCTAAGTAACCGATCTAATCCGAACCAGATATTACTCCTTCCATTATTCCAAACTCCCTAACCACTCAAACCCCCTAGTTTCTAACCTTGCCTCCTCTTCCATTCCTGATAATCCTCCGTGGCGCCTGAAACGAAGATGGCCACGAGACCTACTAATGTAAAATGTCATTACAGTGCTACCAATGGGTAGTTTCTCTACACGCCTGTAACACTCCATTTTAACTAGGATCAGATTTACTGAATGTAATATACAGTTGTAAATTTCAATAAAGATATTTAAAAAAAAATCATATGCAGCTCCAATTTGGAAATAAGCGATGTGCAGGAAGCAAGTGTGTGCAGGAAACAACTCACCAGAAAACGTATTGAGCCATATATTGCGCTGAGACCAGCATTGGAACGCAGTGAAGAGATCCACCGCAGTCGTTCTTAACAGTTTGAGAGCGGAAGAGAACCCCAGAATATGCTATTAACATGGAAAACAAGAATCTCATGCGAAGCGAAAAATGAGGCGGCACTCAGCCATTTTCCTCCATAAAGTAATACCTAATGGTGGAGAGCAATAAACAGGTGTAGTGATCTGGTTTTAGTGGATAAAAATACCACACACGGATAGGTACGGGCCTATCCTCGTTAGGAACAATTTTTCAGAGTTTAATTCTCATAACCTTGGAATTAGAGTTGTTTATTAGTCCTTATGAAGCAAAAATGTTGCCGGTAATATACAATAATAATAAACAACTAATTTAAGAAGTTCTATTTTCCAATCATTACTTGACACACCAAATGTCTTAGTAAAGTACCTAGAACTGAGAAAATGAAAGAGGTAGAATCATAAATAGTCAATTTTATTGCCTGTAGTGCGAAAAGAGAGATAGTGATATGTTTGGAGAAGTGGGAAAGGGTAAAATTATCAATAATGTCGGAATATGTCATCTCCTGATTATAGTGTTCACGATGGTCTTGTCTCCATTCTGGACTGCTATTTCTGTTTCATTTTCGTAGCACACTCGAAGAGAAGACTTCCCATGTTGTAGATATGTTAAACAGTCATATTGTTCAGGAATCTCTTCTCTCGGTTTTCCATACATCGAGATGGTTCGGTTTGTTCCCCTTTACTATCAACATAGACGGATATTTCCAACTGTCTTTTCAACATTGTATTCTGCCTTGTATACTCCTCCTTTCGAACATAATATACTATATTATTGTTGCTCTTTATTTTGATGTAGTAATCATGAGAAATTCGTGGATACATTACTGTACTTCCGCCACTTGTTTATTGTTTCAAAGTTTATACCCAATCATTTCCATTACTGAATTATTTTTCAGAATGAAGGTGTTAAATGAAGCTATTGCAAAACTGAAGAAGGTTTATGACATTGTTTTTCCAGGTCGCTGCCTTATGAAGTATAAATTTCTTAACACTTACATCCTTACTAGCATTGCTTCCTTCGCCGCCATGTTTATATACGATGTATGGAAATTTTCTTTTATCAATAATGTAAAATCTGTTGTGATGGTTGCTTTTCTAGGCACATGGCATACGTTCCTTGTCACAGTCCTGGTTGATAGGTTCTCGTTCGTTGTTGGAGTTGTCACATCACTGTTCAAGTTGTGCAATGATGATCTATCTTTGTTGTCAACATCAATCTCAAGAACAAAGAGATGGAGGTTGGAACGGTTGTGCTGGGCCCATGATCAACTGTGTGATTGTGCTACCATAATCTCGGGTGCACATAGCTTTCAGATATATTCTATTCTAAATATTTTCATTTTAGTAATTGCTGGAAATATGTTTACTATTATGCGGAAGCTGATTGATGGTGTATTGAATCTATTAGTATTTGTGCCTTACTTTTGCTTCTTTTGCGTTTATTGTTACATACCTTGGAGAATTGTTGGTTCTTTTGATAATTGCAAAAATGAGGTAATTTTTGTTATTTATTATACTATCTGTAATGACATTAAATTTTATACTTATAGTCATTTTAAAAGTAGTGGTGTTAAATAAGTCTTCCATTTGGATCCATCCCAGATAAGATCGACAACTAACAGTATTCGGAAAAGTCCGTTTAATAATATTTCCCATTCCAAAATTTCAACATTCGCTCTTTACAATAGTGTTTCAACGTTTTCTAATAAGGAGAGATAGTTGACCGTGGATGACATATACGAGGAGAAGATGGTTGGGGGGTGCGGTCAAAATGTAACACAAATAAGTTGAAATAACTTATTTAATCGTGCCAACGTTTCGGCCAGAATTTTTAGCCTTCATCAGGACTAAGAACAGAACAAGATAACAACCGATGAAGATAGAAAATAAAAAAGGAAATATAAACAGAATGATTAAACTAAATATTTGTACAGAAGGGAATTAAAGTGATGAAAGATGTGGAAAATAAAATTTATACATAAGTAATTGAAAAAGTAGGTAGAATAACATAATTAAGGAAATAAAATAAAAATTTGTAGATGACAGGTTTCTGTTTTGGTACTACTATCAGTAGACGATATTTGTTTCACGCTAATAGTAAAACAAACGCCGTTGACCAACAACATACAAGTTACAAGTTGAATTAAAGCCGTTGAATGCAACGGTGTTAGTCAAATCCAGAATATCAAGATATTCAACTGTTCAAGTGAAATTCTATAATGTGTTTTTTAAAGAATAACAGTTTTAGTCACATGCATATCTAACTATTTAAAACAATTCGAAATTCATCCACACATTAATCAATTAATCAAGTTTTTTATTACTTTTTTTATTTACTATAGAATTATAAATTATGAAATGAAAAGAAATGGTAAAGTGGAAGAACAAGAAAGGGAAATAGAAAAGGAATAAATTAAAATATTTGTATTTAATATGTAGACTGGAATTGATTCTAAAAGGAAAAAATGTTTTCTTTCTTTTTTTTATTACATCATGTAAAAATATGTAATTTATATATGACCGATCACGTATTGATTAGTATGCTGTATAATGTAGCAAACCAATATATTTGGGCAGCATGGCTGAATAAAACATTTCTCTCTCTAATGCTTTTCTGTTGCAGGCCAAGAAATTCAACACCCTATTGTATCAGGTAATGATACAAGATAGTAATAACGAGATTTCAGAAAATGTAAGTACGTCATCATACATTAAGGAAGACAAATTAAATATATGGTTTGAATAAGACTTAACATCAATGTTGGAATAAAAATTTAACTGTCTCACAGATTTCAAACGGATAAAGTTTAAGTTTAATCAAATAATAAAAAAAAACATTTCAAAATTTGATGGTCACTAGAAACGTTTTTTAGAGCTTAAATTTTGTAGTATACCAATACCGTAAACCGGGGTTACTTTAGTTCAGGTCTTGTATATTTGGTACTGTAGCTCCCTCATTTTTCAAGATTTGTCAATGATTCTTATATCAAACGATAGCCAGGCATCTCTGCTTTAAAGTGCAACTTGAAAGGGCCCGCTCGCTATCTTCAACGAGGAGTTGGGGGGTTCCCTCATCCCGATTTATCATCCGGGGTTACTTTGATCACGAAGGATTTTAATGACAAAAACATGCTTGTTTGCTGTTCTTGATCAAAGAAACCCCATTAATTATGTAACTATATTTTTTCCTTTATTCTTAACGTTATTTGCACAACAAGTCTTGGATTCCTGTTCGATCGTTATTGAGGAATGTATGAATACATTACATTAATCAGTTACATCCAAAAAAAGTAACTTTATTCTAAAATAATACAATAAGCCTTGGTAATTAGTAGCTCAGTCTATATGTCACAGTTGCCAGTTTCCTCTATCCCAAATATTTTTACACAAAATTAGCTCTAGGCACTCAAAAATGAGGTAAAATCACTAAACCAGGTAAACATAAACTTGCAATGGTAATTTCTCACAGTTTTATATCAAGTGAGAATGAGTCCTGTTGGCCCGAGATGGACCTGAGTCTGTTTACTTCTTTCCGTCTAATGCCTAATACCTTTCGCCACTTAACCTTCTATGGCCTAAAGGCAGTCACATCAAGTGGTTACAGACGATGGGTGGTGTTGGGAGGATCTGTTCCTCAGAAAATACAAAAAACTTAGTGATCCCCCCGTCAAGTGCACTTTGCTTACATTATAATTCATAGAAATATGATAGTGAAATAAAACAAAAACGAGAATGTTGCCAAATAAATTTAAGGCAATATTATTCACCTAAGCTGTGTGGTAGTGATTGCACACCAGAGGAGGTTAGTACGAAGTTTCCCTGATAGCTGTTATCAGCTGCTGCACAAAAAACCACATCACTCTCCACAGAAACTATGATGGGCGTCTTCATTGCACTCTACGAGTAACTCTTGTAACAAAAAAGACCAGATGGAGGTCGCTGGGACATGAATTGAACGATTTGAATTTTAAAAAAACCTAATTTACTACATAGGTGCGTCAAGTGTGGCCAACAACACAAATCTGGAGAATACAGCAAGCCTAGACAAACACCTGCCGTGTGTGCACTATGCCATAAAGAAGGGCATCCGGCCAACTACAAGGGGTGCGAGACGTATAAAA
>NW_027112597.1:125238-155786 GCF_000696795.3 Halyomorpha halys
ATTTTTTTTTTATTATTATTTTAGTATGAATGAGATCATTTATCAATATTACCTATTGCCCACAACTGTGTGGCAGATTGTAATATCTATCAATAAATAAATCTATCAATTTCAAAAAAAAAAAAAATTTACTACAAATGGAATATGGTCTGGGTGTGGTCAAATTAAACTCAAATAGTAAATTGGTGTACTATTTTTATTTGAGCCAACGTTTTGCCCCACGTATCAGGGCTGTTTTGATAGGAGTCAAAGTCAGAGTGAACCCAAGAAACGTTGGCTCAAATATTTTTTTTTTTTTTTTTTTAATAATTTATTTATTGTTATTTACAACTGTATATACATATATACAACAAGTTAATTTGCTGTAGATGACATATTGACATGATACAAACATATGGAGAATCTACCCACTGATAGAACTCCAATATCATTTCTAGAAGAGAAGATCTGGAGGCCATCTTCTTTTCAGACGCCTAGGAGGATTATTAGGCAATGAAGGAGAAGCCAGGTTAGAAACAAGTGGATTTGAGTGGTTGAGATGTTTATTATGGAAGGAGCGGTATCTGGTTCTGGCCAAATCGGCAACAATGGAACATTGAGGTCCTAACGGATGACTTGATTTGTGACAAAGTAAGGAGCATTAAGGATTTTACGAAGGATTTTGGACTGTAAGAATTGGATTCTGGAGGAATTTGATGCTTTAGTGAAGCCCCAAAGCTCTACTCCGTATGTCCAGATAGGCCTTATAATAGTCATGTAGATAAGTCTTTTTGTAATGGATTGGCAATTTAGACCGTTTATCTAGTAAATGTTGCAATAGTCGGAATCTACTATTCTATATTAGGATTCCATGTCAGTCGTTTGTCGAGATGTAGTCCTAAGTAATGGATCTGTTCGACAGGAATAAGTGGGATATTATTAAAGGATACTGTAGGGCAATAGGTCATGGGTTTACGTCGAAGGGTAAATGTGATTTGGTGGGATTTATTGGAATTAATTTTAATCCTCCAATTTTGCCACCATTCTTCAAGGGTGGTGATGTGGGATTGGAGTACACCAATTTACTATTTGACCGCACCCGGACAATATTCCATTTATAGTTACACACGGTCAATGAGCAATCTTCTGTAATTTACCATAGTACCCCGGAAGATCAATGTAACCCCGGTTTACAGCAGTTCTTTCTAACAAACATTAATTAATCAAATCTTTTGTTGGAACAAATAATTGTTCTTGATCAAAAGAGAAAACAAAAATCAAAAAAAGGGGACTTAAAATATAACACAAGAAAACTAGAAACTACATCACCATTCGATTTTAGTCCTTATTCTGTTACTGCTACTCCAACTTTTGTATTTTCCCATAAAAAAAAAATAAAAAAAAAAAAAAAAAAAAGAGAGAGAGAAAAGAGTGGTTTTCTCTTCACGTGACCTCCGCAACATTACATATTCAATTAATCAGATTCAATACCAGAATTTTTAAAATTTTGAGATGATATCATATTTTATTAATTTATTGAAATGTTATTTGTAAATTAGAGATAAGCTTGCTCTAAATGATTTCCTTAATTTTTTTATTAACAATATATGAGCAAATATATATTATATGAGCAAATACCCATTGAATATTATATTCCTATTTCCCGGCTAGTGATATTTATATATTTTTGAGAATATAAAAATTTTTTTGGTACTAATACAGTTTATAATGACTTTGTGTACCCTAGAAGTTTATATTTTTGAAATGGTAGTCGAAGAGATTCGGAAATATTTATTTAAGATTTTGCCAAATACAAATAAATTGTATTTAACTATAATTATATATTATACAATTACTTTTTTCCCACCAACTGCATACCTAAAGACGTAAATTACTTTCTTATATGTATTTTCTGAATGTAATTAATTTCATTTGGAACACAGAAGGTGCTGGAGCTACACATTTCCATGAAGAGGGAAGTAGTCTTCAGTGCTTGCGGTTTCCTCAGTTTGGACTATAGTTTGATTCATTCGGTATGTGTTTCTAACTCACAATTTAGTAGCAAAATTTATTTTTTAATAAAATAAAAAGTAGTTAGTTTTAACTTTAATTTAAATAATTAGTGTTAGTAAAGTAAATAATTGTTAGACTTAAACAGATTTACATGTTACTATTGATGACAACAATATTATTCTTTGCTCTATTCTGAAATGACCATTCACAATAATTTATAAATATAATGTTAGTAATATAAATATAACATAAGTACTCGTCATTGTCATTTTGTTGAATATAAACTTGAATATAATACAATAAAAATATAACTTCAGGTGATAAAAGCATGTGCAATGAGGAGCGAAGTTGATTCGGCAAAGGCCATAAACGAACAGAACCAAAGTCTAATTTAGTATATTGTATTTTTAAATATTTTAACCTTCTTTAAACGGAAAGTTTATTTCCTTTTGACAAATGAAGGTGAAACAAAACCACCGACCATTGACAAGACTTCCAATTCTGTTCAAAAGAACAATGTAATGGCCAGCATTTACATAAACAATAAAAAAGATATAAACATCTTTATGTCATAGAATAGCGAATGAAAGAGAGCACATTTTCAATAAGGTACATCTAGATATCTAGATATAGGTATATCTAGATAGAGATACTAAGAGTATTCTGGAACCAGGAACAAGATTTGATGAAATTTCAGAAAGTTGATTGAAATTATTACAACTGGTCTTAGGTCTTCTATTGATAAAGATGCCTTAACCAAAGGTTGTTGAAATATCGAACAATTTTAAATCTGTCAATCATTTGATTAATAAAAAAAAAAAAAGAAAAAAAAGTAGAACCACAAACCTTTTTTGTATGACCCCCTTCCTGGTCATTTCTGATATCAGTAACCAACCTATTCTAACCATGGTGGGGGGTCAATTTCTCATTTCGCGGGGCCACTATAGAAATGAAAAAGATGACCTCTCAGGCCGAATTGAACAACTGACCTACGGACGGTCCAAAAACAGGTCAAGAAAAAAACAATAAAATAGCAGGGAGCGGTGGGATTGGCAGTTCCCCGCATCGTTATTCTTTAGGGAAATTAGGAACTTTCTTAAGTTCCTGTCAACTGTTATTTAAAGAAAAATAGTCAATTAAAAAAAAGTTTTTATATCATTAATTAGGTAATCTTTAAAATATGGTTTATTATTATATGTATAACCATTATATTTAATTATTATTAAAATATGGTTTATTGTAATCTGTATAACGATTATATTTAATTATAAAAAAAAAACTATTGACCATTATCTCTCAACTTAGTTTATTTTTATCCGACCTTTTAGCCATTATCGCGGAGACAATTGATTTGCCTAAGTTATTAAAATTTTTCTATTGAAGGAAGACTTTGATTAGAGTGTAATATTGTCTATGTTACATAAAAAGACTCTTAAAGATTAAATTGATACAATAAGACTACAATTAATTATACGTGACATGGGCAATTAGCACGCCAAATGGAGGGAAAAAATTAATAACTAGAACAAGTATATCATTGTGTCTCCTTGTTAATGGATTGAGGACCAAAACGTCGGAGATAAATAAAGATAGTTCAGAGTTAAGAATAAAAAAAAAATTTTATTTTTTAATTTAAGTAAATCATTTATTTAAGTTACCATCTCTAGAACATATAATTAATATATATTATATTATTAAACTAATATCCATTCATTATTCATTTAAACGACGTAAAATAAAAATATATCAAATTTCGTATTTTTTCCCCTTGCCCCAACTTATATACTAGTTTATATGGAGAAAACCAGAGTGTTCTTACTTACAAACTAAAACTTTTGTTGTTCTGAACAGAGTAAATCATAACATTTTTCGAAAAAGTAATAGTATAAAGAGATCAAACTAAGGAAGCTTCTATTATGTCAGTTTTTTGGTTTTTATAATGAATGATCTGTTTGATTGTTCCCATATTCATTTCGGGTCATAATCATAAGCTACAGTTGGTCATATTCTCATAAATTTTATATAACAAGCAAGAATAATCATAATTTATCACAGATAAAACCTAATTGCAGAGCTATTATATAATATTTAAATTTATCCCTCAATTTATTTTTTTATTAATATATTTTATTTCAACAGATGGTGGCAGGAGCAACAACTTTTCTTGTGATCTTGATACAGTTTGGTCAACCTCTGAACACCCAAGTCCCCGCCGAACATCCTTACAATAATTTAACAAGTTCCAGTGGTGCCCCATACTAATTTGCTATCTCCTTCATGATGTACATTACACTTTAAAAACAAGAGTTCCGCATTGAAGTGAATATACACAGCCTCAAACAACTTTAAACAAAAACGTTTTTAGATGATAATTCCAAGCATAGACTAGTTATATCATTATTTATTTATTTATTTAATTTATTTATTCATTTATATTTATTACAGTTATTTATATGGTTTTGACACATATTATTTATATTCAGCTCTTATAAATAAGAGAACAAAAAGGGATTGTTGAAAAAACAAATTAGGGAGAGTAAAAGCAAACTAAATTGTTTTTTCTTAGTTTTATTATAACGTTTTTAATCCCAATAAACATAGTGTGTAAGCCAGCTAAAAATTACTCTTTATGAATTAATTATATCTGAACTATCATTTTAAATCAATTATTAAAACATTTACTTTTCAATGGCACGTTGGACTATTGAAAAAAAAATTATAAATACTTTGATTATATTACCTCTGTAGATATCATTTTTGAAATTCTCTTTAGAGCCAAAATCATATTATAAGTTACTAATACTATACCAAACTTTTGTTTAAGAAAAACCTCTGTATATACTATCTCTTTTCAGTTCAATGTTTTATACAAAAATTATTACTTATATTATTAAAATTAGGGATGTCTTTCCGCACATTTAGGATGAGCAGCCCTACCTCAGTGGTTTAGGTATTAGACTCCTAGCTCTTGTGTCTAGTTTCAAGTCCAGCTTTAGCAAGTAATATATTTATTCTATTCTATAAACTGTGGATTGTCCCTGGATTCGGAAAATCCTCCTACAGTACTTTAATGTTAGTATAAACTTTTGAATAACATTCAACCATTCACAAATGCTTATATCACCTTTGAATATAACTGTTAGTCAAGAAACAATGTGTCCTAACGAGTTACTGAACAATGGATTGTAGTGGTAATTTTTTTTCGTGTATGCACATTTATAATAATAAAAAGGATTTATTAAATATATTACTCGAATAGGTATTAAATAGTCACATGGTCAAAAACTACTTGTTTCACTTTGATATACGTAAATATTGCACATAAATTGCAAAATAAATGTGCTTTAGACACTCGCAACAACTCACCAATTTACAAATCCAAAGGTTGTGAATTTGAATCTTGGACGCTGAGAGGCAAAATGAGGTGATCGAATACTGTGTCTGACACAGGGCTATTTATCAGGAGCATCAAAAACGAATCCTAAAACTATCTTCGAAAGATCTTATTGTATAATATGGTGATGACCCCAGCCATCTATACTTCACAATGGATATTGGAATGAGTCATCCAAACGGTATGAATGCAATAAAGGACACAACATACAATTAGCAGGCAAGAGGTAAGAAGTTGGTGAAACCAGTGTAAGACAAAAATGGCTCCGGACTAACTAACAGTAAGTAATGAAGATAATATACTTGAACCCGATTAACAAGAGAATAAGTATTATGCCTTAAATGTATTTTGTTTAATACTAGCAATGGTAACGTATCTGTAGTGAAGGATTATTTGTACAATCAGTATGTAAACGTTTTGGATCAGGCCCAAAATATGATATAATATTAGTCACAGGTGATTAATGCCAAAATATGTAGAAAAGACCGATTTAACCCGTTATTGCAGCCTGTGAAAAAAAACGAAAAATGCAAAGATAATAAAAAGAAATGTATTAGTCTGGCAGCTAATCAAGGTCTAATCGTCAACAATATGTTCCTCGTAAACATCCACAAGTACAACTGCGAAACATCCAAATTTTGAAAAAGAAAAAAGAATAGTAAAAGACTAGAGACCTCAGAGCTCTCCCCAAGAGATAAGAAGCTACCATGAAATTACACGTTGATCAAAATCAAGCTGGGTCGGAGGCTAAAATAATTCTTCGAAATGGAGGTACGAGTGGAAAGAAGTAGGTACGAAGTCCATTTTGAGGAGAAAAAAACCTGAAGTAAAATTAAATTCCAAAGTGACCTGAAGAATAAATGAAAAATAAATTAGGACCAGAGAGCCTCACGGTTGACCAGCAGCAGGAAGTAAAAGATTTACTAAGAGAAACGTCTGAAAATCAATTAGGAGTTCAGATCAAACATAAAGTAGAGAAGTTAAAAAAAGACAGAGGACAGGACTAAGAGAAACGAAATGTTAAGAAAAAGAACAAGACAATCTTAAAAGAAAGACGACAAGCTATTGAGGACAACTGACAAGATGGAAAATATGTGAACTCTATGGCGATATTAGAAAAGAAAGTTTTGAACATAAGGCAAGGAAAACGCAAATCCAACGAAACGGATGCGACCTAGCGGAATAGGATGACATCAAGCATCTGGAAGATTTTGAATCAGTATGATGAAGGTATGGAGCTAAAAATGAGCCTCAATCCACAAGACGTTCAAAAACCTAAGATATTCTAATATAAACATATGATACTACCGGCATAAAATTTCCTATCGACAGACTTGAAAGAAAAAAATAACCCCAGTCATGGGCAGGCTACCACCAGAGTTATTTGCTATTATCAGCAAGTTTGGGAAAGAACCAGCAATACAAGATAGATGAAGGCTGGTTCAGGCTGATAGAGATCTACAAAGAATGTACAACTAACGAACAAAGATTTTCGGGTTTTCCACGCACTTTTATGATTAGTATATAGACGGAGAATCCAACTTTTAGATTTTCCACAAATTTATTAACTCTTGTAAAATTAGGCTAAGGCAGATTATCACTTGCTTTACATTTTATGTTCCCAATACATTTTATTTATGTAACATGATGGAGCATGTTTTTATTGTTGTATGAATATGTTATGAAGCAAAATAATAATATCCGTTTTAAATTTATTATCCTCGTCTGAAATGTTAACACTTAATATCGATTGTGGTTTATTAAAGGTATAATGTTAATATATTATTTAAGTGCACATCATCTAAACTGAAATGTGAATTGTGTATGTAATTTCATAAAATATACGTATTAAGGGTAACAATAAAATAGTAAAAAATAAAATAATAATAATTAAATAATAAAATAGTACTACATACTACCTAATTACATATTAGGACATTATTCATAAGATTATTGATTTTAGTAATTAGATGAGAAATTTTGAAGTGTAAAATTGTTAGATTACCTTATTGACGTTTAGTCCCAATTAAGCTTGACCAAGGAAACCCACGATTTAGTAATTAATAGGAGCACACACTAACACACTATACACTAACTAATTAATAGGAGTAGGTTACATTCATCCATGTTCTGTAAGTTTTATCTTAAAAATTCACATTTCATCTTATATCACCACCTATTTAAGATTTAATTACAATTAAATTAGTATAGTGTAATACGAGATAAATGCATTACAATATAAGACACAATATAGATTAATGCAGTACAATATAAGACATAATATAGATTAATGCAGTACAATATCAGATACAATATAGATTAATGCAGTACAATATAAGACACAATATAGATTAATGCAAATAAATATATTAAATTTAACATAGAATATTGAAGAAAGGATATGTAATTGAAATTATTTTAATACAATGGAATAAACTTACTGTTAAACAAATGAAATAGTTTTTTTAACTATTTGTGAAAACCAAATGTAATTTTGAAGACTTTATAGTAAGTAAATACTTTTGATTGTGTATATTCTATTGGAATTCATTATTAAAATAAATTCTTGATATCACTTTTAACTTATTTTTCTAATACTCTGCTGTACCCCTCTTGTAAGTTGTAAAGTGTAGTTTATTATGTATATATTTAAAATCATATAAATTACAAAAAATTGAACTTCTAAAAAGGCAAATTAAAATTATTTTTTAAAAATTAAAAAACAAAAAATATAGTTTTTGTCTTTGTGACTTTATGAATAAAATTGTCTATATGTTACCCTGGGTGATGGGGTCACTTTTGGAGAAATTTCCTCTTGGAGGAGAAGAGCCGCCCGCCGAGACTGTCTTGGTAGAGTAAGATGGTGGTGTGGAACAGGAGGAGCAAGATGCTTTGCAATATTATGTAGGGGGCTAGCAACACTGAGTGCTGGAAAACCTGCCCAGTATGGTTATCAAAGAGAACGGTCAAAGTCATGTGAATTATTATTGTGTATCGCAATTATATTATGTTATATCAATATATGTTCATCAAGATTGTAAAGAGTTGTTATTTATACACAAACTACCAACAAACCTACATTGGTGACACCGACGACTACATAGTGTTTGTGTTGAGCATGACCCACCTGTTTTTGTGTTTGTTTATCATCATTTTACGTAAGTATTTATTACAACTATATCAATTACAATGGTTAATGATAAAGAAAAATCAAAGGGTAGTCTTGACGCCAGCTGAAAATATTCCTGGGTCTTCAAAATAATGAAAAAAGTAATCCTGGGAAAATAGTAATCCTACAACTACACATTTTGTAGATCGTGTTAGTTTAAAAATAGCACCTTTTTGGACGGATAAGCCAGAAATGTGGTTTTACCAAGTAGAAGCTCAGTTTCAATTATCTGGTGTAACTCTGATGCAACCACTAACTTTAATTACTAAGTATCTCAATTAGATCATAGGGTGGTAAAAAATATATGGGATATTGCTTCATCTGAAGACCCTAATAAATATACATTAGCCAAAAATAAATTACTACAAATATTTAAATAAAGTGAAGAAAAACAACTAAAATAATTAGTGAGTGAAATTGAATTAGGTAATCTAAACCCAGTCAACTTTTGTTAAAAATGAAAGCACTGGCTGGCACAGACATTAGTGAAAAATTTTTTGGTTGGCGAAATTACCACCACAAATTAGAGGAATACTTTCAATCTCTGATGGAAATTTAGATAAATTTACCGGCAGTATTTTCGCTTGATAAAGACTATTTTAAAAGCTGTAGGGTTACTTCTGAAATATTGTCCCCAACGGACTATATACTGCAATTTGTTTCAGTTACTTTCTGCTAATGGACTTTTATTATTCCTCTTATATCTAAAATTTTAAATAATTAAGAATTTTTGTGTGAAATATGTAATTTGTAGTTATTTCTACGCTGAGTTGGACGAAAATGTCTCGAATGACGATTAAAGAATAAAATAAATATTAGTTATAACTAATTTTGAAGTCATTAGTCATATTTTTTTTGTCCCTCAAAGCGGCAAAAATATTTAGTTGTTATTCAGCATTAATATATTAGTAGTTAAAATAAATAAAATTTATAATGAAACTTTTGATGTGTTGATGTCTGTTGTTTCTTTACTTTCTCACTAAGAGAAAGTGAAGCAAAAAATTTAGGAGTTGGCCACGCCCTTGGTGCTCAGGTTTAAGTTGACATAATTAAGAATTTTACACGTCTACTTAATTATTCTATTATTTATGCTATTATAATATGCAACATAATAAACTTCAACTCCCAAAACTTATGAACGAAAATACATAAATACATATTTCTTTTATCATTATCCTTGGGAGCAATATTTCAGAAGTTTTATTCTCTTAACCCTACAGCTTTTAAAATAGTCTTTATCAAGCGAAAATGCTGCCGGTAAATTAATAAATCAAAGAATTTCGAAAAGCACAATTTTCACACTTAACACTCGACAAAGACGATGCTAAGGCATCGAAGTATAGAAAAGTATCAAGAACCAAAAAAATTTAAAATATAGAATCATAAATTGTCAATTTTAAGATCCATAGTACCATAAGAGGGATAGTGATGAATTTGGAAGAGAGGGTAGATCACCTCCACATTAGAGTAAATTTATCAATAATGTTTGGATATTTCATCTCCTAATATGTGCTGGGATATCTCCTGATTGCAGTGTGTAAGCTGGGATTGTCACCATTCGGGACTGCTATTTATTTTTCATTTACTAGGCATACTCCAAGAGAAAACTTCCCATGTTTGACGATTGTATTATAGACAGATTGTATAATCTCTTCTCTTGGTTTTCGATATATCGAAATGGTTTCGTCCCCTATACTACCCTGGACTAATTTGCTTGTCACATATTTGCTTTTCACCGATTTTGTCTAAATCATTTTCTGCTCATGTACATGTATAGAAACTACATCTCATTTTACTACGACAAGAGATTTAATCTGTCGTAATATCATTCCAAAAGAGGTAATGTAGTGATTATTTCAAATATGTTGTTTTAATTTTTTGTTTTATATTTATTTGCTTCTTGACACAACAACAATAAACATTCTTTTGGATGCTTCAATAATGTTCCTAGAATTAATAAAATTTATGAGGCAGACTAATAAATAGTCAATCTAATTATCCGTAGTGCTATTGTTATATCTATCCTATTATTATAGAAAAAGTTGTCAGTATGGAGGGGAGGGAAGAACACCTCTGCATTACGGTAATGTCATCAATAATGTCGGAATATGTCATCTCCTGATTACAGTGCTCACGATGGTCTTGTCTCCAATCGGGACTGCTATTTCTTCTTCATTTCCGCGACGTACTCCAAGAGAAGATTTCCCATGTTGCAGATATGTTTGACAGTCGTATTATTAAGGAATCTCTTCTTTCAGTTTTCGAGACATCGAGATGACTCCTCCTCTCGAACATAATATACTATATTACCATTGCTCTTTGTTTTGATGGATTACTCATAAGAAATTCATGAATATATTGCTTTCAGTTGTATTTTGAAAGGCAATTGTAGAATGTATATAACTTATATAAACTTTGAGTCAATATGAATAACAAAGATCCCAACTGCTATTTCTTAATTCATATTTTAATTAAACTAAATAGAGCTCTCTCATAAGATTATTCTAGCTCATTCGTGTATAATTGTAAATATAAACCAATGCAACAAAGACTTTATAATGAAGAATCACTGCATACCACCTCATAACAATAGCATAGTAAATTGATAAACACGATACCGTTGGAGAAGAACTCCAATGATTAATGAAATGAGGAGAAAGAAACGCGAATCAGAAGATAGCCAAAATCAATAATGCGGCACTCAGCCATCCCCCTCCCCGTGATATGGTCCCTAACGGCGGTCCCGTGGGGAGTGAGAAACAAGTATAGGGAGGTTGGTTTTAGTGGGTGAAAATCCCACCGCAGATAGGTAAGGGCCAATTCGCGTCTTTTGAAGTTTTCCATCTACCCTCGTTGAAAAACACACACACACACACACACACACTGCGTGGAGTAGCTAGTCTCCCATCGGGCGCCTCCCCAGGTGGTGGATAGTGGTATTCTCGCCAGATATGGCGGGAACCGGGGAAATAAAATACCCGAAGTGGACCAAAACTAGATACAAATCCGGCGCGACAGTTCCTAGAATAGGTGGCGTACTGGTTAGAGTCTGTTCCTCAGGTTTGAGGTGGCTGTTTCAAAACCTTGCAGAAAGTATAAAATGCTGAAATCAAACCTTAACCAAATGATAGAAGATAATGGTAATCTACCCTATCGAACCTGCAGAAGGTCGCAACCAAACAAAAGAGGTAAATCCACCAAGGAAGAATTCTGTTAAATAAGAGGGGACTGTAACCACACCTTCTTTGGCGGACGATAATATGGGGAACACAAAGAACACCACACAATTCAATGCACAAGTTGTACACCATAAAGTAGATCGCCCTCAGAGATCCGCAGTTCAATGTGGAGAACGACAGGAGTATTGGCAAAAGGTTCGAAAAAGATCCAGGAAGAAATCTCGCTCCAATCCTCCGAGTGCGTGTGTTTTTCTATGAGGGTAGATGGAAATCTTCAAAAGACAATGAGATGATCAAATAATAATTTTCTAAAAGTGGATAAATTGACTGTTGATGAATACTTAATTATATATTATTATAAGATTGCTGCCGTTAGCATTAAGTAATGTACTCACTCTATGAATGAGCGCTCCTGGGTTTTCCAGAGGTAAGTTCAAGAATGCCGGTCTTTCGTTTTGCTCTTTTTCAAAATTTGAATGATATCCTCTTCTGGGTCCCACTGCCTCGTTTCGAATACTTTTTTCAACCCTCCCTCCCCCCATCCCTAAGTCCCAGGACATGTCCTCATCTGCCTAGTTCATTATAGATGATAGCATCCTGTAATTAATGCTCTTCTTCACTCTACTAACAATGCCAGACTGCTTTGAATTCTTCTACGTCTGTACTAGCCAGAGGTTATACCAAATCCAAGGGAATACAAAGTAATTATGGGAGGTGAGCTGCTAGGGAAAGTGGAAGCTTGGATTAGGAATAGCACAGGGAAAATGGAGAATTAAGTTGGGAGGTAAAATTTACAAATGTCATTTTCAGCGGAAGAACGCGGGCGCATGGTCGTGATGGGTCAACCAATCAGGCAGAAGACTGGAGACGAAGCCTTAGGAGGGAATATGAATAGTCCGTAGGGCATCTATTATACAGGTCCATGCAGTGTTAAAAGCATTCTTAACGTCTAGAGTGATAATTGCTACATAATACTTAGCACCTCTCCTCCACATTTCTCCTGCAATTGCTGAGCGGGCCATCTCGACTACCAATCCAACAAAACCTATCGTGGATCGCTCTTTACGAAATCCGTATTGGACCCGCGAGAGGCCATTAACTCCCTCTGTTAACTCTTGTAGCCTGAGGGAAAGAATTTTCTGAAATAATACTAAAAGCCTTACCCCTAGTATCGAATAAACAAATTGGACGATTGGTTGACGGGTATTCCAGTATTCCCTTACTCTATGGAATAAGCCCAAAGCATTGTCTCTTCCAAGGTTTCGGAATTGAGCCTTCAGGAATGCAAGAATTGAAGAGATCGCTGATATGTGAAAAATCCGTTGTATATGCATTGTCTATACATTCAATAGTATTCGCCTGTTCCGGGAATAGTGTTCTAACAATATTGTCTACAACATTTGATCTTCTGGGGAGCTGCATCGTGCCTTTACCTATGTAAACTATTTTCTTAAGCGCTATTTAGTAAGGTCTGTCCAATGGGTCTGCATCCACCTCATCACAGAGTTCTCTCCAGCAACGTCGTTTTTTTTTCTTTGATGGCTTGTCGGAGGTTCCTTCTAGCTCTCTTGAACTCTTCTTCAAGCACAGAAAACTCCGGTAGACGTCTCGCTCGCTGGTAACGTTTTCTTGTCGGTTGCAACAACGGCGAAGATCGTCAATAGTATCCGTCCACCAGTACATTAAGGAATGATGTTTGCCAGGCTTTGAACGGGTCATAGCTACATCTCAAGCCCCGGATATAAAAGAGGTTAGTATACGCGCCTTTTCCTCGGCTGATCCTTTCAATTCACTCTCATCCTCTAGCATTAAAGTGAATGAAGCGTCATTAGTTTTCCAGCCATTGGTTTTCCATCGACAACTCTTCTTTCTTGTAGACGTATGCAGTGTAATCAATACAGCCTGGTGATCACTGTTTGTATAAAATCCACAAACCTTCCAAGTAACGATCCGTAGCATCACTCCACCGACAAATGTCAAAACGATAATATATGATCTTCTAGCTCTAGTGAACGTCGGGTTTGTTCCTGTGTTCATAAACATCATATCACTTAAATGTGCGAAATCTTCCAGGAGAACTTCATCACGTCAATTTGTTATCGTACTTCACCATTCCGTTACCCATGCATTGCATACCAAATTCAATTGAAATCACCAGCTATGGTAGCTGGATTATGGCAACTAGCCTCTAAGACAATGCGATCCAACAAATTCGCAAAGTCATCGATTGTGATACTGGGATAGGCGTAACAGCTAAAGATTTATCTCTATTATAGTGTACGGTCACACCTCTGCTATAACCTCTTCAGATATAGGCATCTTCCTCTCTCTCCAGTTCCTCACCTCCATCCAACTCTGTTCCCTCGTTTCGATCCTCCTGTTTCAACTCTGTTCCCTTGACTAACTCAGTTCCGTGGGTCTTTAGATTCTTCTTCGGTCTCCGACGTTCCCGATGCTTCTGTGGATTCATCTCATGATCGACTTAACCTTCGGTTGCTCTCCGTATTTATTGGGCGTTGATCTCCATAGTTTCCCCCCTGCCCACATCTCTTCTTCGGTAAATATATGAGCACTGTTTGGCTGTGTAATGTTGACTGTATGTGCTCCTATTTTCGCATTTTGCATGAAGCATCTCGAGCGCGGGCAATGCGCCACTAAGTGCCCAATCTTTCCACAACCATGACCCTTCCAGTCCTCCCGCCGACTATTGCTTCTGGGTGCTTGGACTGCGGTAAAATACTGGTTTTATTGTGTTCAGTACATCTCTCCCAGAAACAATAGTCGGCGGGAGGACCACAAGTGTCATGGTTGTGGAAAGAGTGGGCATATTGTGGCGCATTGCCCGCGCACCAGGTACTTCATGCAAAATGCGAAAACTATGGGTAAGGCATTTCAGAAAATCCTTTCCTTCAGGCTACGAGAGTTCACGGAGGGAGTTAATGGTCTCTCGCGGGCTCAATAAGGATTTCGTAAAGAGTAATCCACAATAGGTTTTGTTGGATTGGCATGTTCGATCAGCTGTTCTACTCAGTCATCTAACATTGAAGTAACAGCTAACTCAGCCCGTGACTTAAATATAAATACATATGAGTGTGTGGAATAACCTGAATCAATGAAAAACTCTTTCAGTTGAACTCGTGAGTATTACTTATTATACATTATTCTTTATCTTTTTTTTTTTTACTTTTAATCGTGGCAAAGTATATGTGGTTCCGAATTCCTGAATCTTTCGATATGGAAGAAACGTTTAGTCCCAAGAATCATATTTTTTTTCTTCTTTTTATCTCTGTCTTGTCTTCAGCGTCTTTACGCTATTTTTTTTCTCTCACTTACTCTTAAAATACTATGAGTATCGAGGTGTTACGACCGGCATTCTTGAACTTACCTCTGGAAAACCCAGGAGCGCTCATTCATAGAGTGAGCACATTACTTAGATGCCAACGGCAGCAATCTTAAATAATATATAATTAAGTATTCATCAACAGTAAATTTATCCACTTTTAGAAAATTATTTTTTGATCATCTCATACAAATGATGTGCTGATAATGTTGATCAGTGAGACCTATGAGACAGGAAAAATTTAAATTTTGATAAAGACACCTAATTTTTAAAGTAAAATTCTAACTTGTAAAAAAACAAAACACTAATGATAATGTATACATTAATTATTCATGAATTACTAAATTATCTAAATCATATTCAAATCATGTAAACATATTTTGTAGATGTCAAGAGTACATTACTTAGTATTTATTTAGAACTCATTCCCAAAAGAGTAAAATTGTTTTTTATTCATAGTTCCACATTACTTTTTTCAATCGGTTATCTTTTCCACCGTTAGAATTTACCAGAGAATTGAACATTGAATAAAAGAATGAACATTCTCAGATTAGGCAACTGAATTAAGGTTTGTGTGCTTGAGTAAAAAGATCCGGTGCGGTGCACACCATCACACAAATTTCACTCGTCACCCTACTTTGAGTTGAAATTAATCTGCGCTATTTTATTTCCTGTGGCAATACTTTTTCCTAATAATTTTCTGAAATAAGCATTTCAGGTTAATACATGGACTAACTTCAGTTTCAACCAGAGCTGTGCATTAGCTAGCTAATAATTAGTTAGCTTAAGTACAAACTAATAGTTAAATAGATCGATTTTATTTTATTTTCAGCATCTCTGTTAACATATTAAGAGACCCCAATATGGTTGAAATCCGAAATGTTAAAATAAATCGATTCACTAGAGCACGATCCCAAAATCGATTTTATTTTCATTTTCAGCAGCCCCGGAAACATACATAGGGACCCCAATATGTTTGAATAAATCGATACGCAATCGCGTGATAATAAAATCGATTTTATTTTCATTTCCCGAAATGTTATGAAAGGAAAAATTGGAACTAATTTAGCTATTGACTTTTACCTACAAAATTAGTTGTTAGTTGTCCAGTTCAACTAATTTAGTTGTAATATTTAGCGGTAGCTAGCCGTCAATAGCTAAATTAGTTCCAATTTTTTAGGGGAACTAATTCTTTAACCCAATTAAAGGTTTCCCTTACATATTATGGTCCCTTCATAACATTTTGAGAGTTCTAAAAATAATAAAAAGATATATATATTTTATATTCGCGCGACTGCGTATCGATTTATATTACCATTTCGGAATTCTAGCATATTGGGGTCCGATATATGTTTTTAGGAATGCTGAAAATGAAAATAAAATCGTCTTTATGATCACGCGCTTGCGTATCGATTTATTCAACATATTGGGGTCCCTATATATGTTTTTGGGGATGCTGAAGAATAAAATAAAATCGACTTTATGATCACGCCCTTACGTATTGATTTATTTCAACATTTCGGATTTCGAGCATATCGGGATCCCTATATGTTTTCGGGGGCGCCGAAAATGAAAATATAATCGATTTTAGGATCGTGCGCTTATGAATCCATTTATTTTAATATTTCAGATTTCAACCATATTGGGGTTTCTCAATATATTAACAGAGATGCTGAAAATAAAATAAAATCAATTTTGTGATCGCGTAGTTGTGAATCGATTTATTTCAAATTTTCGGATTTCTAACATATCTGTGTATCTTTATATTTGTTTCCATATGTAGGAAATGAAAAAAAACTACCGGATCTTTCAAGACATAAAAGGGGACCATTATACTTGTATTTCAAAAATCTTAAAGGTTAAATCGAAATACAATTACGCGATTGTGAAATTGATTCAGTTTTTATTTTCAGCATCCCTGTTAACATATTAAGAAACCCCAATAAGCTAATAATCCGAAAAATTAAAAAAAAAAATCGATTCTCAAGAGCGAGATCACAAAATCTATATTATTTTCGTTTTCAGCACTCCCGAAAACATATATCGGGACCCTAATATGCTCGAAACCCAAAAAATAAAAATAAATCAATACGCACAAGCTCGTTATGGTGATATCGATTATTTCTTTTAAATATTAGAGTACGTTTAATAAAATTTTTATTCAAAAATTTCAACATTTATTCATTACAAAAGTATAAAAACATTTAGATTCTGCTCTTAACTACTTATTCACTGCTAAATTTTTATAGAATCAATATTTAATGTACTAAGATTGATTTCATGGAGTCTGTCCCCCTGTCAACAGTAAGGCTCATATTCAGGTTAAGAGAAATTTGAAAAAAACAAATAACCTTTATAAATTCTTTTCTCTAAATGCATTTTTTTATGGAATGTTAAGGTGGGTTGTTGTTTTTTATTATAGTTGTATAAATTTATTTATCGTTTTTTTTTCCTTAATAACTCAATTTGCGATTTTAGTCCTGAATGCACTTTTTATAGTTATTTCCAGGAATATTGAGATACATAAAGCCAATTTTTTAATGATGGGCCTTAACAAACACACACACCAATCTGCTAAAGTAGCATCCTTACTGACACGCCATATGCTAAATGTTGGAGGTGCTAGGGAGAGTCGCAGAAGGCTTTATGGTTTTCTTGTCCCCTCATTTATGTTATATGCAGCTCCAATTTGGAATGAAGATTGGATACCAAATCATACGAGAGACAGATGGTTTCTCACACACACTCACGCACAAACAGACATATATTGCACTTTCATTTTCTACACATCCAGCAAGATAGAAAGGGACATAAATATAAAAAAAGAAATCGATGCAGCGAGCTGTTATACACAGGCATTAACGCATCAAAATATAAGTTTCATTCTAAATTTTACTCATTTTGGCAACTACAGTTAAAATATTAATCATGAATAACGACTAAATATTGATTCGTAAGTTGTTTTAAAATTAAATAAAAAGAAATATTATTATTTTATCATGATTCCTCTTCTTTTAGTTGCGAATAATGACTTAAAAATTAGTCATGAATATTTGTTTTTGAATAAAAATTTATTCGTCAATCGTCGATCAACTAATCTTCGTAAATGTAAATAAAAACTCTGCATAGGAACACATTTAAACCATATAAATTCATATAAAATTTTCAACCAAAGAAGAATATCACATGTCCATTAGCAGAAAAAAACTAAAACAAGTAGCAGAATATAGTCTATTAAAATAATTAAATTTAAAAAAAAAATCAAATTAAACGTAACGGAAAAAACGTTTCTCGTTGGGAACAATTTTTCGGAGTTTAATTCTCATAACCCTGGAGATAGATTTGTGTTTATAAGTCTTTATGAAGCAAGAATGCTCCCGGTAATAATCAATAATAGTAAAACTAACTAACTCAATAAGTACAATTTTCCACAGTCATTACTTGACAAACGAAATGTGTCGGGTTATGTCATCTCCTGATTACAGTGTTTACAAGTCTTTCAGTCTTATTATTACAGTGTTACAGTCTTGTCTCCATTCAGGACTGTTATTTCTGTTTCATTTTCGGAGCATACTCCGAGCGATGACTTCTAGTGTTGCAGATATGATTAACAGTCGTATTGTTGAGGAATCTCTTGTTTCGGTTTTCCATAAAACAAGGTGGTTCGGTTTGTTCCCATTTACTATCAACCTAGACGGATGTTTCCAACTGTCTTCTCAACATTGTATTCTGCCTTGTATACTCCTCCTTTTGAACATAATATACTATATTATTGTTGCTCTTTATTTTGATGTAGTAGTCATGAGAAATTCGTGGATATATTACTGTACTCTTGCCATTTGTTTATTGTTTAAAAGTGTATACCCAATTATTTCCATCACTGAATTATTTTTCAAAATGAAGGAGTTAAATGAAGTTATTGTAAAAGTAAGGAAGGTTTATAACGATGTGTTTCCAGGTCGCTGCCCTATGAAGTATCCATTTCTTAACACTTACATCCTTACTAGCATTGCTTTCTTAACCGCCATTTTTATATGTAATTCATGGTATTTATCTTTTATCGATAATATAAAAGCTGTAGTGATAGCTCTTTTTCTCGGCACTTGGCATACTGTCCTTATCATAGTCCTGGTTGATAGATTCTCAATCGTTGTTGGAGTTGTCACATCACTGTTCAAATTGTGCAATGATGATCTATCCTTGTTGTCAATGTCAAGGTCAACAACAAAGAGATGGAGGTTGGAACGGTTGTGCTGGGCCCATGATCAACTGTGTGATTGTGCTACCATAATCTCGGGTGCACATAGCTTTCAGATATATTCTATTCTAAACATTTGCATATTAGTAATTGCTGGAAATACTTTTACTATTATCCAGGAGCTGTATGATGATTTATCAAATGTATTAGGAATTGTGCCTTTCTTTTTCTGGCATTGCGTTTATTGTTGCATACCTTGGAGAATTGTTGGTTCTTCTGATAATTGCAAAAATGAGGTATTTTTTATTATTTATTATACTATCTGTAAGTTATATTATTATATTTTATAGTAATTTCGAAAGTAACGGTATTGACACACAGCCATGCGGAGTTTGTTTGTTTTGTTTTGTTTAACGGCGTAAAACTTCCCTGGTCACTAACGCCATTTACTTCCTATTAGTTTTCAGCAACATTCAATTGACTATTTTATGTCACGTGTATACATATGTACGCATACATACGTACATATATACACATAAATATTCACACATACATACATATATTCACACCCACATATATATATCTTCACACAGACACGTACACACACACACAAACACACACATGCACATATATATACACAAACGGCCGGATCTTTTCATCGATCTCTTCAATTCTTGCATTCGAGAAGGTTCAATTCCGAAACCTTGGAAGAGACAGCGCCTCGTACTCATTCCAAAGAGTAAGGGAAGACTGGAAGACCCGTCAACCTATCGTCCAATTTGCCTATTGGATACCATGGGTAAGACAATCGAGAAGATCCTTTCCCTCAGGCTACAAGAGTACACGGAGGGAGTTAATGGCCTCTCGCGTGCTCAATACTGATTTTGTAAAGAGCGATCCACGACAGATGCTGTTGGATTGGTAGTCGAGATGGCCCGCACAGCAATTGTAGGAGCAAGGTGGAGGAGAGGTGCTAAGTGTTATGCAACAATCATCACAATAGACGTTAAGAATGCCTTTAACACTGCAAGATGGACATGTATAATAGATGCCCTACGGACTATGTCGGTCCCAGCCTATCTTATGAGAGTTCTCATAGACTACTTTAAAGATAGAGTTCTGTTTTATTTTTCAGACATTGGCCAACGGAGATACAAGGTGACTGGTGGTGTCCCACAGGGCTCGGTATTAGGGCCTCTTCTGTGGAACGTCATGTACGACGCAATCTTTAAATTGACAATGCCGGAGGGAGCCACAGTTGTTGGATTAGCAGATGACGTTGCAGTTGTAGTTGCGGCGAAGTACTTGGAAGAAGTTACCCTCATCGCAAATCAGGCTGTTGCTACGGTCCGAGGTTGGCTGTCGTCGGTAAGCCTACAACTTGCAGATCACAAGACCAAAGTTATCCTAGTAACTAGCAGGAAGCAGACTGAGTCTATCACTGTTACGGTGGGTAGGCACGAAATTCGTTCCCAGTCTTGCTTAAAGTACCTAGGAGTTATGATGATATTAATGCCTTATAAAGTGTGAGTAAGCTAGTTCTATTGGTTAGTATTATAAAGTAGTATATAGTATAAAGTAATATATAGTATTATAAATTATCATATTTTATTTATAATCACATTAAAACTCATTAACAGCGTTTCCCTCTAATAGTTAATGATAGTAAATTATTCGAATGTTAAAGAAAAAACAAAAAATACACGGTTTCTTCACTGAATTTTTCGCGCCCCTGACAAATGTTGACCCAGTTAACTTTAAAGATTATTTATTGATACAGTATTCTTATGGGCGGCACCTCCCCGCTCCACAAATAAAGGATTGATGAATAGACTTTCACTATAAAAACCAACTTGAAACAAATATCATGTTTGACTAAAATAGAACATTAGAATAGAAAAATATGTGTATACAACCAAAATTCGTATAAACGACTCCTTCTCTATTCGTTCTCTTAAAAACATAAAGAGTTAACCGGACTTTTATTTGAAAATCCGAAATTAGAAGACTTTTATATTTTTCGGAAGAGATAAAGTAATTGAGTGAACTGAATTGCATTATTTTTTTCTTTTGTTACGAATTAAAGAGAAATGGTGGACTAGCAAATACACATGACTTACCGGGTACACGAATTACCAGACTACGAAATATCAGGATTCTATTGTATGAATATTATTTCTCTGGAAAATTAAGTTTGTTATTTCCATAAACAATTATTTTATAATCGAACAAGACAAAAAAAAAATCTTTCATAACTTTGTTGTTTTACGAAAACTATGACCTAAAATCGTTTAAATTATAGCGTTCCAATTCATTCTTCGGCCCATTGTTTCTCGCCACTTCGAAAGAATTTTTTCGACCCATTGTTTCTCCCAAGGATCGAAAATGTAAAGTAATCAATAACTAATAATTTTTTTTTATTACCAGATCGGCCAGGTAGGCCTTAAATGGTTAATATGACAGTTATATATATTTTTTTTGTTTAACAATTGATTAAGGGAGAGGGGGGTGGAGGTGTTAGCCTCATGTAAAAGATACCCCTAAATATTTACAACGCTAATTAACTAAGTTAACAATAAAAATAAAAAACTTAATAGATTTAATAAAATAAATAATTGACTCCTAAAAGCGAAAAAAAAGCAATTTTAGAAAACGGTGAAAAGAAAAAATAAATAAAATAGAGGTAATAGCAATAATAGAAATAGATAAATATTGAATTGTATCAGGATGTGCTGCAGCTGGAACATTATAACTGGGAGTGGAATTTTATGAAGTTTTTTTATGATCATCTATTGATTCCATTCGTAGTTTATGATACCATTGGCTATTTCTTACAAACCAAGTGGTATCTACTCCCTTACTTTGAAATTATTGTGATTTTTTCCTTTTCTATTTGAAATAAATCGGTTACATATTGGACAACTGCGCGAAGTAGAAAACCTCGGAGAATTAAACCCAATCAACAAAAATAAGTTTTGATACTTCCACTTATATAAAAAAATTACTTAATAATTCTATTAATGACATACTGATTAAATAAATCTTTTGATCCATCTTCAATTTTATAATATAACAATGAAATTGAGAAAGAACAACGAAGCCTGTTTCAACGACGACTTAGATAATCTTGTCGAGCAAGCACAGAGTGTATCCTACGCAACTTGAACCTCACAGACTCCGAGAATTCCGTCATGTGAGTTATGTTATAGTTTTTCTACTCGACAACTGACTGGGGTTTGTTAAGGAATTGCATGCCTTCTACTTCAGCAAACTAACATTCCATCTACAGAAATAGCGGATTCAGCAGAACCAAGACACACGAAAGTGACTTAACTACTAGATCATTGTACATTTTAGAATAGTAATTTTATTCATATAATAATAAGATTAATCTTACAAACTTAAATAAAACTTATGTTAAATTAAAGTCATTATAAAATATAAATAACAGGTATTCAATAAAATTACGATTATTAGGTAACTATTTCATTTTCTAGTATTTACGTTACTTGATAATTAAAATAGATAAATAATGAAACATAAATAACTCTTTTTCTGAAGAAAAAAAAAAAAAAAAAAAAAAAAAGAGTATGTAAGAAGAGTTAATGTCGAACCTCATTTTGGTATTAATGGGTAGCTTTCCTATTGAGTCTAAATGTGTATACAGATGTATGGCCAGGGTGAATTACCAGACTCAGTAAGTATTTTGAAGGTTATTTTTCAGTATTTCGGTATCATGGTTTATAATTATTTAATAAATAAAAGAAATCGAAGATAGGTTGTACACTTCTTATAAGGGCAACATGAACTCCTAACCTGTAAGTAAAAAAAATTCAATTTCGCTCTAAAAAATGTTTTAGTAAAATAAGAAGAAAAGTACATTGTATAGAATTACTTTATATCATGTATAAAAAAATCTTCTTGTGTTACAATTAAAAATTATATTTTAAATAATTCAAGTAAACTTTTAATGCATGTCAATTAATATATTTTAGAAAATGGGTTCTATGTTACCAGCATAACCGTTTTAGGAAAAAAATATGTTACTACTGGTCTGAATGAGGAGAAAGAAGTCATTCTATAGAAACTCCAAAGTTTTATAACAATCACATACTACAAAAATATTACTTTTGATCGCTTTAAATAACCCTAAACTACTGCTACGTTACGCATAGATTGGTTGAGTCGTGTTAGAGCTTTTGCAATATTTTATGATTTTTGAAAAAAAAGTTTATTACCCCAGTGAAACTAAAACTTTATTTTTCGCTTAGAATGAAAATTTGTATTCAAGAGTTCTCTGAGGTGCGAAAAATTTTCATTTTCTCTAAAAAATAATCCATTTTCAAGGTAGTCTGTTCAAATCATTATAATACTGTAATCTTACTATAGGGTAGTTAGGTAATAATATACCAATCTATATGTTTTCAGGTGTATAATAAAAACAAATTTATTAAAAGATTATAAATGTATACGAAATCACAAAATCCAAAAGTCGATTCCGGTTAAGTTACCAAAAAAATATATTTTAAGAAAATACCAGTTAGACTCCCTGTTAGCGTACTCAAAAACCCTTAAATAAAAATTTTAAAGAAATCAAAATATAGTTCTGCTTACACTATACAATGAATAGTAATTAATAAAACTTAGCTCACAAAAATGTTTGAAAAAGTGAAAATCGGTCTAAAAATATCTTGGCTCAACAGGTGCGTGAATCAAGTAACATATAGGCAACTAAAACTTGGTACCAACAACAAAAATTTCCTTTAGACCGAAATGTGGAGGAGTTCCATATTAGAAGCAAATTCCATAGTACCTACTTATCTTTTATTAATTCTAAACAAATTAATAAAATTAACTATATTTTTAAAACAAAAGACTCTAAATAGATTATTTGGAAACAAACAGTTTATATAAAATAAAACATCCCGCTATATTATGTGAAAGGAATGGTTATACGTAGAAAACTGACAACCCTCGGAATCTGGTCCAAGAAATGCTAGGATGGCATGAAGAAGCTGTCTAGTGCTGAGGAGCTATTTCAAACTTGCTCATGACGAAGGGACGCTTTCATCAACAATTATCTTATATAAGGTATTGAGTCAAGCATGGCAGTAAGACAATTCTTAAATCATATTCTCAAGTTTTGATTTAAATAAATATCAGATCAATACTATCTTCTAGAGAAAGTCTATAGAATCTATAGTCTAGTCAAATCTATTGTTTCCATTAAAACATAAACCATAGTTAACCAACATGAGTTCTGTTATCTGAACTGTTAGGTTTAATAAAGCAATTCCTTTTGCTATGGTAAGTAAGCTCTCGGAGAGATAATTGTGGATTGAAATGATAAGAAAAAATAATTTATGGCTAAAGGATGTGGGGGAAATATTAGACACAAATAAAATAAAAATTAATTTTAAGTATGAATCGATTAAAAAAATAACACAAATACAAATGAAAATTAGGATCTCCTGATGCAGTCAAGACGGGAAGGGAATGTGCCAATATGACGAGTCGTATTTAAATGGAGGCTTGCCAAATACAACATGTAGTACAATTATTAATGATTATGAAGAGTTTAAATTAATTTATTTTAGATGATAGAAATATATTATAACTAAAATTATAACTTGTTAATGTTTCTTCAATAGGATTGTTTCCAGTTTTTTAAAGATTCTGACAAAATAAGCAAAGTTTCTGGGACATCCTGGGAAATTTTCCAAACAGATAGGTTTTATAGAGGGACCATCATCGTAAGAATAAATGAATGGAAGCGGTATAGTAAAGACAAAGGAATATCAGGTATTTTGTAACTAAGTAGGCTGATCAGAATATATATTTTGAATGAGGTCACAAAATTATATGACTTATCTTAACAATATTTCATACATGGGCGAATGAATGTAAAAAAAGTTGAGTTTGGTCGTGTGTTCCTTTTATATCCGTCAACGTTAATGGGAATCAGTTTTTGAAGTGAAAACGACGTAGTCACTCTTGAACTTTAAGGTAACCTTCAAATATCCATGTTTTATCAGAAAAAAAAACAGATAAAAATAATTTCTAATAAGTTGATTAAATATGGAGGTCTATATTTGGATAAAAAAAGGTTCATACAATGTACAAAGAAGGATGAATTCTACGAAGAAATTATGAAAGCTGAAGAGAACTAAATATTGCAGAGCACCTCACTCCACCGTCTGCTATACATTGCAGAGCACCTCACTCCATTGCCTGCTATACATTGCAGAGAACCTCACTCCATTGTCTTCTATACATTGCAGAGCACCTCACTCCATTGTCTGCTATACATTGCAGAGCACCTCACTCCAATGTTTGCTATACATTGCAGAGCACCTTACCCCACTGTCTGCTATACATTGCAGAGCACCTCACTCCATTGTCTGCTATACATTGCAGAGCACCTCACTCCAATGTTTGCTATACATTGCAGAGCACCTTACCCCACTGTCTGCTATACATTGCAGAGCACCTCACTCCATTGTCCGCTATACATTGCAGAATTGGAGATGTAATGCCAAACTGTGTCTCCCACTTCTGTTATCATCGGGTTTTTAATTCTTTTTGTTTATTACCCCTCTGCACGATCATTTTTGGCATAAGGGGGAGAGGGGTTGTCTGCAGGGTACCATCCAATTCTTACCAAGGTGAGGGGTCGGGTTTTCATTGTGTGGGACCTCCACAAAATAAAAATCTACCCCGAATCCGGATTAGAACCGGCGCCACTGCAGTTCCTAGGTTGTTGAGACCTACTCCTTAATTCCCACGGCCAAAAACGGACCTTGAATCGCCTATCCAACTCACAGGTTACCAGGATCTAATTTACCATTCTTCAGCCAACAAACAAATACTGCTAAATGACTCCATCTTGCTGTGGTAAAAAATAAGAAGGATTATCTCTGAATTTAAAACCATCAAATTATGAACTGAAAAAGACAGTTACCACCACTGGCAATGCCACATCCTCGTACTAATTGTGAAATACTAAATATTTCCAAGCTTAAAAGATGTTCCCCGCAAGAAATAACACCTCACCTATAATAACAACTCAACGTTGGGTTCCAATCATTCCGGGATTTCTGGAAACAAGAAATTAGATAAGGCTGCAACAGATGCCCCCACTAGAAAATATAACACCCACTTTCATCTACCATTCAGATCTGTTTCGAACAACGCGGATTAGGATCTTACATGATTGGCAATAAGATTGAACTGCATCGGGCAATAGCAAACTTGAAACCATTAAGCCACCTGTGAGTTGCTGGACCCCATCCTCCAGACAATGTAGAAGAGATGAGGTGGTTATAGCGCGTCCCAGAATTAAACACTGTCGACTGACCCATGACCATCTGATAACAAGGAGAGATCCACCTCAGTGTTGACTCTGTAAAGTAGCTATCACTATCAATCCCATCTTCGAGAAGTGTCTCTAAGACAGTGGGATCTTGGGAAAATGTGATGCTCATCGACAACTGTGCAGAGCCTTTTGTGACAGTGAGTATAACATTAACAAGACCATTGGAATCATTAAATCCATCAAATTATTTACTCTGATATCAACCTAATTTGTACATAAATCGTCATTAATTAACTAAAATAAATTATTAGTATCATATACTATTCCATTTTGATAAATTAGCATTTAATAAATAATAATTAACCAAATTTTTATTTAGTTACAAGTACAATGATAACCATCCGTAGTTGTTTGCGCATAAATTCAAACAACAATAACAATGATTGTGACTCTTTCGTTCGCAATACATTATTATAATTAATAAAATGGAGCTTTTCAATTTTTGTACTCCCAGAATTGCACAATTACACACTGTCAAACGGTAACACGCTCTATGTAACTCCTTATTTAATAATACTCCATCAGTTTTTTTATATGTATCATTTATATCCTATACCACTTGTTATATATCACTTATATTCCACACCACTTTTTGTCATCACTTATAACATTTGTCAGCTGACATTTTACTTATTATTAAAGGCCATCAATCACCATAACTCAATCAATAAAAAGATAAAAGGTTTTTTATAAATGAGTTGTCATATGGAATATATGGTGAAAGATATAATTTTCCCAAAGAGATTACAAGTTTAAATAACATTAAATTGCACAAAATCAAAATAGTTGATCAATTACAATTTGTAAAACTTGTAAAATTGAGACAGCGACTACACACACACACCTACTTACTGAATCTCATTTGGATATATGCTTCACAAATCTACAGGACACTCCAAAAAACTACAAACATTTTATTCAGGAACAATTTAATTCAGAAGGAGATACAAATGGCCAATCATGCCATTGATGTAATTTTTAAAGATATCACATTCGCTGATTGTCTCCAAACTGAAGACAGGTGTGAATTAATAAATAAAGTCAATGAAAAACAAATAAAAAATCAGATAGATATTTTCCTCACTTAAATAGTTTGGAAAAGCTTAAATGTAGACTTTTCATAAAAGCTTCCTCAAATTACTTTTAAGTTTCTTGATTTGAAATAGTAACCATTCATTTCTCATTGTTAGCAATAACGAAAAAAATTTAATATGAATATGAATTTTTTTCTTTTTATTTTATTTATTTATTTTATACCAGATCGGCCTGGTGGACCTTACATAGTTGATATAATCATTACATTATATTTAATTAATAGTTGATTATGGGGAGAGAGTATAGTCTCGTACAAAAGACGCCCCTAACTATATACAATGTTATAACTAAAAGAAAAAATAAATAAATTGATAAGAATAATGCTTCGTAATAAAAGAGAAAAGTAAAATTAATAACAAAACATAATGATATTTGTAGACTTAACAAAACAAACAATCGCCCTTTAATGGTAAAAAGAAAAAGGTTAATTTGAAAAGGAGACGAGATAAGAGTAAAAAAAAAAATAATAAGTAAAATAGAGGTAGTGTTAATAATGAATTAATAAACATAGAATTTATAACAGAATGTCCTGCAGCAGCCTGGGCTTCAGTCTAAATATGAAAGAATTTGATAAATACTTTATAGAGAAAATAAATGTATTCATGTTTCCCAACTAGTTATAAAGAAAGTCTTAACATTTTATCTATTGTAAAATGACAACATGGAAACATGAAAACATAATAATATTATTTTTTCACCTAATCAATAAATAAACATATAGTAAGATGTATTGCTATGATGGAATCCAGTATCGAATTTGGCACAGGACACACGGTTCTTAGAAGCAAGGATTGATAGATTAATTCACTGTAGTAAAACATTAAATTTTTGCTAACCTAAAGATACATACACAAAATAGAAACCCAAATGTATAGAGATAGAATGACAATAAAAATTTGATCATCCTTTCCAGCAAATAGATTTATTTATGTTATTAAGTTACATAAACTAAATTGCGCCAGCAATAATCGGTTTAGATTCAAATATAACTGGAGGGCTTCAGAAATTATTTAGGAATACCTAATAGTACAAGAGCCGAGAAGAAAAAAAGGCAGTTATTTCACCCCAACTTCTGATTACTTTAATGAAAACTATGCATAATTACCAGTCAAAACTGATGTGTCTGCCAAGTTTAGGTAGTGGGAATAAAAATGGTGGCTGTTTCAAAACCTTAATTTTTCATTCGGAGCTCTATAACTTAAAATCTACCAACAACACTAGAAAATCTAAAAGACCATTATTTAAGGAAGAGTAAATTTGCTGAAATATGAGCCCTAATAGAGCTATTTACGTCCAATAGTTCTCGAGATACAGCTTTTTGAAAAGCAACATTTCTTAAAAATCTACTGAAAGATTAGTGGTTACTTAATTTATTTTGAGAAATCTATATCTCAGGAACTATGCGGCGTATAGATCTCAAATGGACGTACTATAAAGTAGTTTATGACCTTTACCTTCGTAGAAATAGTAGTTTTCATGATATTTTCTAAAATAAATTGATTTATAGTTGTTCGTACAATAAGTTTAAGATTTGAAAAACTTTATTTCAGAAACTATAGGAAGTACAGATGTCTGCCAGCGCTCAAATTAAAGCTAGTTAAATTTACTATAAAATAGTAAATAATGTTTATCTTTGTAGGAGCAGTAGTTTTTATGATATTTGACAAAATAAATTCACAAACTGTTAATTCCTAGTTCTTCGTATAAATATTTGATTTTTGAAAAAATATATCTCTAGAACCATAAGACGCACATGTGTCTGCCAGCACTAAAAATAAAGGAAATTTAACTTACTATAAAGTATTTTATTACATTTACCTTCATAAGGATAGTAGTTTTTATGATATTCGCAGATGAATGTAAATTTGGCAAATGAAAATATTTTCGAATAAGTATAAATCAATTTATTTTAGCAAATATCATGGAAATTACTACTCCTACGACGATAAAAGTTTTAAAGATATAGAGCTCAGAATGAAAAATTAATTATTTTTAACGTTTTTAAAAAGCCGCTTTTTTTAATCCCTGTATGTATGCTTGGCAGACTAATCAATTTTGACTAGTAATTATAGATAGTTTTCATTAAAGTAATCATAAAATAACTCACTTTTTTCTCCTCTTGGGCTCTTGTACAATCGCCGGATCAGGAATCGATATAGCAGCACTTGCTCCTCAAAATTACGTTAGAAAACCTTTTAACGAAATATTTTGATTTTTATGGCATAATATTTAATAGACTGAATTTCTATATTATACACATATAAGTGGATGTATGCTAATATTTATTTATTTTATTGTGTTTTTCCTTATTCAATACATAGTTTAAAATTAACATATTGATCAAGATTGGCATTGATCAGCATGTGAAGAGTCGAATTATCCATAAAAAAAAAAAATACGATTAATAAAAACCAAAACACTTCACAAACATAATTTTTTATATGTCTAACTTTTATTTAAATATAAAGTAATATATTAAAATATTATTTTAAACAATAATCAAACACAAAATGATTTGATCCAATTAATAAATATTCCAATACGTTTTTAATCAAACTTTTTAATACTTTCCTACATTGACTTATAACTTGTTAGTTTATTGGTTAATGCTATATTCCTATGAAAAATACACAAATAAAAAGCTAAGTGGAATAGTAATTGAGTAGGGCCATTAAGTTCATAATAAAATAGTTTGTTTGCTCTTTAAAATGCACATTAATCAATCAAAATTCAAATATTTTATTCACAGCTATACAAGATCCGCACATTCCTACCCCCTACATATTATCTCATTATCCGTTCTTAT
>NW_027112597.1:156686-184095 GCF_000696795.3 Halyomorpha halys
TAAATATCAATAAATAAATTATTAAAAAAAAATATTTTATTCCACACTCTTTTTTAAAAAATAAAAGCCAATTTCATCTCTTATTATTCAAAAGATGATTAACCTTTAAAATAATTGTAAAAGAAAATGTTAACTTTCAAATGTGAATCATTAAAACAAATAATAATAATCTAAAATATCCAATAAAATTTATTTTCAAAAAATCTATAGATGTAAATTGAATTTTGAAAACAATTTTAAACATTTTTTTAACATTTCAGATGATGGGCACACCCTCCTCACTGTCCAAGTGTATTTGCCAGTGATGTATATACACTAAGATTATAGATCCATCGTCGAGAGATAAGGCAAAGAGATAAAAAGAAAATGATTTTGTTTTTAATATTTTTTCTTTATCTAACAATGTACTGAATGTGTCTAAACCAATAATGAATTTTATTCTAAACATTCTATAAGATAAATATCCTTCCAGACTTTTTAATAAAAATACATGTAACAACCAATTTTAATCTGTCTTTTCATAATTTTTTTAAATATTTTCTACAAATTTAAATCATTGTGATACTGATTTTTCTTCGTTTTGTCATATTTTATTATATACCTCTTAAATAAATTTTGGTAACATAAACTTTAAAGTCACTAACAAAAAAGGCACCATACTATATTGGACGGTGAGTTCGAACTTGTGAAATTATTTATGCAACGATTTTGAAAAATAAGAGTTAACATAAATCAGAAAATAAACTATATATATATATCACTCCATCACAATTCATCAAGATACAATAAAAGTGCAAATTTCGCTTAAAACTTTTATTTCTATTCAGTCAAGAGACTCTTGGATTTTGTAAAGATACACCCACTAAATAATAGTTTAAGAAAACTAGCGTTTTGAGATGACTACGCATTTTTTTTTTTTTTTTTTTTTTTTAATAATTCATTAGAATTAGTTCATTCCCAAACGTGGGCTATCGAAAAACAATGTATACCAAACTCTGTATAACCGATGTTAAAATTGACCAGATGAAAATTGAATTACGATAAATGCTAGCTTGAACATAGTTACATTGTGTAACAAGACCATAAAGAAGGTGTACAAGCGGGTGGGGGGTAGCAGAGCAGTGTATAAAAATGTCCACTCGCCAACGTCCAGTATCACAGCATCTGGTGTCATCTCATCCATCAGGCCATGTCTTCTCTGGTGAGTAGCAATCTACACTTATGGGCTTCTATCATCTCGTATCGGCTGGAAAGGTTTCTGAAGTATTAGAGGCGCTTAAAGTAACTGACCATAAAATTTCAAGAAAAAAAAATATATATAATTTTATTTTTTATTTTCAAGTTCTCTTAGTAAAAAGTAATAAACGAAAAAAAAACAATATTTCAAATAATTTAGGTCGAAAAATTTCAAAAATCGTTAATTATTTCATCTGAGACTGTATTTTTAACAGCTTTATAAGAATTCGCAGAGGCGCACTATTATGCCTTCTTAAGGTTACGGGAACGAAGTGGACCGTCTTAAAACGATTCATACACTTTGTTCCTAGATATGTATCTCATTCGCGAGCATTTCTTTATTTATGGAGTCTTATTTATTCCTAAAATACAATATTGTATAAAACAATAAATATTTCTGAATTTTATCCAGCCATGTCAAGTTCAAAAACCATTATAGCTGATAACTAAACATCCAACTTTTAAAAATCGTATATTTTCCCAAAACGAGGAGACCTCAAAGGTTTTTGGTATATATCCAACATTTTTATATCTGCTCCTTCAACAACCAACAACTGCTGGAATTGCAACTATTTCTGAAAATGAAGAAATTGAAAAGTGGCATTTTAGGCATTTCCTCTCCCCAAGCTTTACTTCATACCAATTTGTTCAGCTACTCTTCATTTTCTATATTTTACTTCTCCGGTTTGAGCGGAGTACATTGAAATAAAATATCTTCATGACAAAGAAATATTTTATTTTTAATTTACTAAGATTCGTGAAAATTACTTTTAAAATTATTTGTTATAACTTTTTTTTTTCTCTACATTCAAATCTGATGGGATTTAAGTCAGGGTAGTGATATTTTCAATAAATTTGATTTAAGCTCAGAATAAAATCTAGAACGACTAAACATTTGAAGAAAAATGAACTAAGTAATAACCTCGAAATTTTGCCGATTGCTTGTTTTTAAATAGTATTTTTTTTCTCAAATATTGTATTTATCGACTTGCATAGGGGTGTAAGTCCTTTACAGTTATTTAAGATAAAGCTAAAATAAAATTTAGACGATTTCCTTCACAATTATTTTTAATCAAACCTCTTATTTCAAAAGATTCTCCACTCAAAGTTAGGACTCTTCAAAATAGGAATTTTATTATAATAATTCTGGTAAAACCATCTGTTTCTCAAAATGATCAATGACATACACCACTGAAACCATAACCCCCTCAAATAATGAATTAAAATTTTCCCGATATGTAATTAATCAATAAGCACAATTATTTTAATCTTTAATTATTAACTTGTGGTTATGTTTTCGTATAACAGGTGTAAGTTCCTTGAATAGGTAATATAAAATTAAATTGATCTTTTTCTATAATTCATTTCATTTGAATTATAGAAATAATTCATTTTACAAGAGATTTTGCCCATGACTAATGTTACCTATACTCATATATATAACCCTATTGACCCATGGGGCTTAAAAGAGAAAACATATATTCTTTCCCACTGCTATCAGAGTTCTGAAACGAACCATGTTTATGCTTATAATACTAGCTAAAGATATTTATTAAATCATACTCAAGAATGGAAATGTAATGTCATTTTTTCTTAATAATAAATTTTTTCCTTGTATTAAATAAATCATATTATAAGCAAAATTGTTTCTAAGATTGTTCTTTACTTTGGCGAGCCATTATGAAACTTATTCTTTATTTTTCATCGGGAAAATAAATATATTAAAAACAAAGGAATAATAATGATTAATTTAGAAATATTGATATTTTAATTTATATTCCATAACTTATTAAATTCTTAAAGGCATGATTATAATCATGTTCATTATTTGACTTTTTTATTTCCAGAGGATACTTATACTCTGCACCATCTTGTGCTACTCATTAGCACAGCAAGTGCAACAAGAAAGGAAACTAGATAAAAGAGGAATCTACGGATCATTCGGGCATGGATATGGTTATCCTTATCATGGACATGGCTTCCCCTATCATGGCTATGGATCTGGATACGGCTATGGCTATGGATTAGGAGGAGGTTTGGGCGGAGGAGTAGGTGGTGGAGCAGGTGGAGGCTTTGGAGGTGGTTTTGGAGGTGGATTTGGAGGTGGATTTGGAGGTGGATTTGGAGGTGGAATCGCAGCTGGCCCGCAGCTCATCTCTAGGCAGGTTACCGTGACCAACAGGGTCGGAATACCGGTACCGCAGCCCGTACAGGTGCCAGTGGATCGTCCCGTCCCGGTTCCCGTGCCTCAATCTGTCCCTGTTCCAGTAGATCGCCCATACCCGGTCCCAGTGCCCCGCCCCGTCCCAGTACCAGTCGACAGGCCTTATCCAGTCACCGTAGAGCGCCCAGTCCCAGTACCTGTACCACAGCCAGTCTCCGTCCCAGTCCCTAGACCTGTACCCGTTCCTGTCCCATCCCCAGTCCCAGTACCAGTTTACAACAATGTCCCTGTTCCAGTGCCCCAGCCCATACCAGTTCCAGTCGGTGGTGAGTGCTTTTAATTATCAATATTTATCTCATGTATTTTTTATAACTTTTACAACTGAGAGGAAAATTGTAGATTTTATAATGTGATACATTTTTTATTCTGCAAATATTGTAGAAGGCGGTGGAATCGGAGGTGGCTTCGGTGGTGGACTAGGAGGAGGGCTTGGAGGTGGTCTGGGAGGCGGTCTCGGAGGCGGTCTCGGAGGTGGCCTAGGAGGATATGGCTATGGTCACGGATATGGACATGGTTACGGCCATGGCTATGGCCTTGGGTACCACGGTCATGGATTCCACGGAATCCATAAATTTTTTGGACATCATTAGGGAATTATGTTAATGGTAAGTTTGCTATGGCCTAAGCTCTATCGTACAAGTTCAAGTGGTACATTGAATAATAAATCATATTTCAATTTTTTTTTTCATTACACCATTCATGGAGTATTGATACCAATGTAATGAGAAGAATGAAAATTTTTTTTTAAATGAATAAAACATAACTAGCTAACATAAAAATAATAAAATCTTATGCCATAATAAGTACAATAATTGAACAGTAAATTTTTTTTTAATGACAAGAACTCTAGATTCAATTACATTAATGATTATATTTTCTTATTGTATCATAATTCTATTAATAGCTCCACATATATTTTTAAAAACTTTTTATTTATTTTCAGGGAGCACGACTGCCTATGAGAAGAACATTATTATATAGTTTATATTAATTTGTACATACTTTTGTTTGTAATTGTTTAATAAAAAAAATTCTTACATGAAAAATGTGTTTCTTTTTTTTTATTTCTCATAAATTTATAAATAGTTACATGTTTTCTAGCTTAATAAACATGTTCTGCAATATTTTATCTCTATTACTAATTACGCTGAATTTTAGCCACATTTCTCAAATAGCTCCTTGTCTTGACTTAGTTCCATAGCTATTTATTTATTTTATTTTACTAGAAACTACATTTGTGTATATGTAGAATATATATACTACTGTGTGTATATCTGTGGTGGTGAACAGTCCACATCGCATTACAGTAACGAAAAATATATCAGACTCAATATTTCACGATTTCATGCAAATTCTCATCAATGCGTGGTAGCAAAATATTTAGTGCGTAGTTGAGCGAGGTGCTTAAAATTAGCCCCACTCAATTGTGCAGTGGACCAGAGGCCTCAGGGGAAAAAATGTGAATTTCTTTTATTTTTGAAAATTTTAATAAGGTTGTAAACCAAAACCATGAAATATTTTCGTGTTTGACGGTTGTTATGACAATAGTTAGTTTTAATTTCAATTAACTAAAATATTTAAATAAATTTTGTTTTGAGAAAATCAAGGAATCATTTCAAGTCAAAGTAGGGTGTAATTAATAAATGTTTGCTGCGCGAACCGGACCAGAATACACAACATATCAGCACTTTTATTCCATCTACAATAATTCCTGTTAAAGTAAAGGCAATCAAAATTTCCAGTACGCCTCAACCCGCTAATGATATACAGCATGTCATTTTTTGGAACAACTGACTACACAATTAAAATAATTATTAGCAATAATAAACCATCAATCATGTGGCTTCTAGATCAATAAACTATTAAATTATATATAGAATAGTAGGCTTAACAAAATTTTAAAGAAAATTCACAATGGAATGTCAAACGAGTGATTTTTACAAAACCTGTGTACTGCCAGAGAGATTTTCGAATCCAGGTACAATAACATGTAACATATAATTCACATTATAATAGTTTTTAGTATTACAACATCTTTACCTAACAATAATTTCAGGGTAGAACATTCTCACAGATTTCAAAATTTCGCTGTGATTCCTAAAGACCGGAAATAAAAATGTTTATCTTCATTAAAGACTTATTTAACGAATTTAAACAACTTAAAAGATTCGCCATTTTTTATAGTTAATGTCGAGAAAAAAATCGCTTGAATAGTGGCACATCTCTTAAAAAAATTTTGATTTTTTTTTAAATTTGACGTATCCCAAATATATTACCGCACCCGATTCTTTCTCTACAGACTGCCCCTAATCTAATAGAGTTGTCACAAAGTAAATTTAGGCTATGGCACAAACTAAAGAATACATCGAACACAAAATAACGTTTTTGTCACATGTGCCACTATTCAAGCAAAGCAGTGATATACAATCGTAAATATGCTTGTAGTTACAATCGATGTAAATATCGAAAATTGTAATACTCCTTATATATAACACCCTTGTGTAGTCGAAACAAATGTTATAATCTGTTAATATGAATACCCTCACATATTTTCTCCTTATCAATACAATAGTCCTAATTAGATATGACATATACGTAATTTGAGTAGAAGAAAAGTTTGAGAGCTTCGATACGACAGTATAATTCAATTTTAGGTTTAAAATTTTAAAATAAAAACATCCCGAAAACAACTAAATAAAATATTCATAGATGTACCAAATCCAATAAAGCCAGTCTGGTGCAGAAGTTCAAGCGTGTCATATCTTATACCCTTTTCTCTTTTTTAAACATTTTGCTCTCGCCGATACTTAAGTTATAATAAATATTATATTATTATTATTATTCACGATACTTAACTTCAGAATTTAGTTAACTCAGAAAAGTTAGTTAAACTACATTTTATTAGATCGTATTGTTACAAAGTTACGTTTCCCTCAAAAAATTCCGGGATCCTCCATAGTGGAATGTATCCAGTTAAGCCAAGACTGAGTTTATTTAGGATCTGTGAACCCATAGAGCTATTTAACGAAAATACTGCACCCTGAACCTCAAAGAACCAGATATTTGCTTCAGATAATAATAAATTAAATATCAGATACAATTCAGAATCATTGGGATTATCATGCTAATGCAAGCCAGGAGTCAAACTAAACCCACCCAAGAATTGGAAACATGCACCCAGAGATCATTATGGTTTAACTAAGACTATGCACAAGCACCTCGGGAAAAAATGTTGCCTGCCGTAACATCATTAAAAAATATATATACAAGAAGAACTATAGAAGAATATCAGAACAAAAGGAGGGGTAAAAGGAAGAGGGAATTTAGGAGCAGCTTGAGTGAAATTAGAAGCTCCTACAAAACAGTGAATGGTAGTAAAGCCTCATTCAAGATAAGAACTAAATGCTGCAAAAGTAAAGACAAAACTCTTCTTAGATTGGATAAATGTATGTGGTATTACAATCATCATCATCACTCCAGAATTTGAGGAAGGACTTAGCACCATGGGAAGGTATCATATCATTAGAACTTTTAAAGAAAGGTAGAAAATTCTTGTATAAAAAATTGTATCAACTAATGCTTACCATACAGACTGAAGAGAGGATTCCAGAACAGAGGAATTATGTTCCTCCAATACACATACAAAGTGCTATTAAATCTATTGTTTACCAAAGTTCTCCTGTTTGCTGACAGAGAAATTGGGAAATATCATACAGGTTTTCAGAGAAACAAATCTTCAGTTTCAAGATAATTTTAGAGAAGACATCAGAATATAAAATGACAACATGTATGTCTGTATCGACTATTTTAATATAATATCAACATAGCAATTTTATTATCTTTATATTCTGAATAAATATTAAAGGTAACCTAAATGGATAGGAGCCCCCATGCTTTTAGTACCCACATTTTTCACTACTTGATAAAGTGAAAAATTCTTATAGATTCCTTGGGATGTCTGACTTAGACTCCTTTTTCGTACTGACTAAGAAAGTTGAACCAATGGAGGGATTAATTTGCAAACAAAATGCCTTTAAACAAATTACATTCATTACTTTAACCACTTGTAATTGACCTGTCTCTAAGTGAATGTTTAATAAAAAAAATAAAACTAATTTTTTTAGTATTACATGATTCACTGGGCATTACATTATTCAGAATACAATGAAAAGGATAAGATAAATAACAAAAAAAAATTAATTGTAGCAGTCTTGGGACTGGAGGACAGAAGTGAAACTTCTGGATATTAAAAAATGTATTCAAATTTTATTAATAATGATCAAGAATGAAATATTAGTTTCATAATAATAATAGTAATATTTAGAGTAGAACAGCTAAGTCAATTGACAAGTGTTGCCCCTCCTCGCCATTTCCGTTACATCTTGCATCACAAAATCAATATAATCCTGTAGAATTTTTTTCATGAGTTGTAGAATGTCAGTAAAGAAGTTTCATTTAAAAAATTTATCATCCTTAAACTTCATCTTAAAGAGGGAAAGGTAAAAAGGAAACCATAATTCCAACATAGACCAATTGAAAATAATAAACTTCATAGAATTAAAACAAATTATTAAGAGAACTTAGCTGAGGTACTACCCGTAACGTAAAATATACTGAAAAATAAATATAAGGTATAAATACATCTATGAAAATAATAATTATTATAATATGTATTGAAACATATATAATAAGCAATATTTTAAGAACCACACAACCGAGGAAATTTTAATTAATGTTAATAATGATTTCTGGTATTAAGCACCAAATCAATTTTAAAGTTTCAAAATATGGTTTTTCTCAGTTATATTACCTATGAGAGTTAACATAACTTTAGAAATCCACAGCCATTTATTTTTTAAACTAAATTTTCAGATATTTTAAATGGCTATGGCTGTCAGTATCCAAGAAGACACCCTTTTTACATAACCACTTCGATGGAGTATGGTTTTAATAGGCCATCTGTACATACTGTACCACAGTGCTATTTCCCGAAAAGAAGTGCATTTTCAAAATCATTTCCAGGAATTACTAAGAATTATAAGCTTAACATGTGACTGCTGAAAACAAAGAAGTTGTTGAAGTTTTGTTTTTACTATCTGATAGAACAGCTCTACAAGGCCATGCATTTTTTTATTATTGCAATATCTACTTCTCAGTACTTCAATATATAACTCTTCATGCTGAACCATAGACCATCAGTAGCAATTATGGATATATTATTATAAAATGCATGAGTATGAAACCAAAAAATCAAAAGTTTTAAACCAAAGATGCAACTTTCCTGAAGACTGGTTGGTAATAGAATAAAAGTTATAATTTTAAACATAATGAAATTAAACTTAGTAAAATTTTAATTTTTTGAAAATTTTTTTTTAAGAATTTATAGAATATTTTTACAAAGATAAAAATATATTTTAGGGTACTTGTGTAGATAAACGATAAATGACTAGAAGGGCTGATGGTAGCGGTTATGAGAAATACTGCAACCTTTACCTCAGTTCTAAGTTTACTTGTTTGGTTGGTCACTTGTGAAGTGATTTTTGTGAATTATTTTAATTTGTACAAACCTTTATTAGCAGAAAACATTAGTTCTGGAATAATTATGATGACCAGAAAAGAAAAGCCTTCTTAAGTTAATTTTAGCAGGAAAATGTTTTATATTGTATAAGAGGACTATGAGAATACAATATAAAACAGGAGCGCACTCAATATTTTTATTTAATGACTCCCTTTCTGGTCATTTTTGACACAGGGGGGAGGAGGGGAGGGGAGGTTATCTACTACCCTATTCTAATCATGGTGGGGAGTCAAGTTTTCATTTCATGGGACCACCACAGAAATATATGTCCACCTCCTAGACCAGATTCAAACTGGCACTTTAACTCACATGTCTCCAAATGGCCCTATAGAACTCACTCAATCAGGCCAGCACTGTGATTGTTAAGCTTTTATACTCCTGTTAAAATATTCCAGCTAGAATTAACCAGCATTGCTCCCTAACTATTTCCGTTTCATCTCCCCTCACAAAATCAATTTACTCCTGTATAATTTTTTTTTCTTGAGTTTTAGAACAGTGGTAAAGAAGTTTCATTTCAAAAATACAGTACAAGGGCTGTAACCTACACTATTATTATTATTCCTTCAATTGAATCATAGCTGTCAACTTTCTCTCAATAAACTAGCTCTAAAGACAGACAAACCCCCAATTGATCTTTTTCAATTGAGGTTCAACATAGACCTTAACAGTGTTTCTCATATCCGCAAAGATCACTCATGGTCACCCATCAACTACACAAGCACTGATTTTATTTATTCAGAAATTTAAGATCTCTTCCAATGATTTTACTGGACAATGGCCACAAAAAGCATGACAGAACCATTTAACATAAGACATAAAATTATCATTTTCCTATCCAAAATAATATTCTTCTTATAATATTAAGAAACAAAAAAAATTTCATCAAATAAAAATAAAAAAATTTAATTTAATTAAAGAATCAATAAAGCAATAATAATGAGCCTCCCAACCAAAATACACTCAGCTCAAAACAATTTTGAGGAAAGAGAACAGCTCAAAATACACCAATTACAATCAAATTTTCCCATTACTGGTGGCATAAAGAACATTGTCCATCATTTATTTGAAATTAATCAACCCTTTGCTGAAGATCACAAGAGGAGAGTATCATTGCAGATTACGTTCAAACAGAAGCACCATCAATAAAATATGCTACTAAGCATAAATTTTGGTATAAACATTAATTTTATAGCATATGCAGATGATGTAGTCCACCTTGGAAACATTAAAAGACAAAAATTAAAAAGCCACTGTCCTATTAAACAAAACAAATAAGGTGAGACTTGTATTTAAGAAGGAAAAGAAAGTGTACCAAGCATTGAGTAAGAAGTCTTTCAAGATTATCAAATAAGCACAAAAATGGAAGAGGTTTCGAAAGTAAATACCTTTTAGTACCTTTAGTGGCAAGCATTAATAAAGCAAAGCATGAGATTGATATCTTTATTTTTAGAGCCTATAAAGTTGTCTCATATTCTCTCTTACCTCTCCTGAAAAATATCATATGGTCAAGAGCTTCTGTTCTCTTGAAGTTGTAAACAATGGTATTTACACTATGGTGCTATAAGATACTGAGACCTAGACCACTGAAAGGAATCCAGGTACTTAGGTTCAATCAATGACAGAGTAACAGGATAGTGACAAAATAGCCCTGCTAGCTGTAACAAGGGACCACTGTAGGTACAAAAGGGAGTCCCTTTCGTTGGACCAACAGGGAGGAAATTCAAAATCCGATACTGAATTAGGGTATGTGTTCCATCGAATGTCTGTGAATAATAGCAAGTTTGTTTCGAGTTCACTAGCATTTTGCTCCAATAACCCTAACTATAGAATCCCACATTGAATTCTTAAACAAGAAAGGTTATTAAAAATTATTTCCTAATATAATAACATTATTATAATAATATAATCTTAATAACATATAAAATATCTAAGTACTAAAGTAAATTAACCTCGAAGTGCCAATTAGAAATATGTAGAATTTGTAAAGTTAAATAACAAAAAAAAAATCTGAGAAATACTTTATTTATATAAAATATAATCATTTCAGTAACATATAATGTATGAATCCATAATTAATAAGAATACAACAATCAATGCAATTAAGAAAACATTTTTATAAAATTATTAATTACTTAACATATTTAAAAATTATAATCAATGCTTAATTATCAACCAATAACATAATTCAAAATAAGGTTCTTAATACAAATATGAACTTCTTTTATCTATAGGTACGTTTGGGTTTTATTCATCCTCTGAAGCCATAACAAAATGTTTCACCAAACATTATCAGTGATACAATTTCTAGGCATAATTTGCCAGCAATAATAGTGTATCAAAGGAAAAATAATGAATTACACTTTAAAGAATTCTATCGTTAACAACATTTATCTCACCATTATATGGCATAGTATAACAATATTAAAAGGTACCTGTGGTTACAACCACTATATTTACACACGGCTAAAAATCTTATCACAGGTATTGATAAAACTATAAAAAAAAAAGATACTGTAGGGCTTAGAAAATTTGGGCTTTGGTACACATTAAAAATATTATCTACCGAACTGCAGGATATACATAACAAAATACTAGAAAGACTACTTATGAAATAACATAACCTTCACTAACCAACAATAACTAAAATCATGATAAGCAATCATAAAATATTACTTGGCAATGTAAATAGGTGTCATATTACTGCTCACAAAAAAATAAAATTAAAACGGCCCATCATCCACCACAGACTGATGAAAAACTTACTAACACTATATGTAAACTATAAGTGATGTATGTACGATTTTAAATTTCTCTGAAAAAAAAAAAAAAAAAAATGATTCAGCAGACATCATATAATAATAATGAAATTTTACTATGGTAAAATATAATCTCATACCTCTTTAAAAGAAAATACTTTTGAATTTACAAATATTTAAATAAAACTAAACTTACAAAATTTTTAGTTCCTTACGTAGTTTTTACTGCCTTTTGCAAAGTTAATCCTTTGTAAGCATAGCGAATAGCCATAGCAACACTAAAAAAGGAAAAAATTACTGGTGAAATAGGAATGAACCTGAAATTTTCTATGAAACTCAGTTAAGAATCTTGGCAATTACCAAAATCATTTAGTTAACATACATATTTATTTAAGAGTGTAAAGATCTAATTAAACTATAAATAGATGAATAAATGTCATAAATAATTCAGTTAGCCAAAAGAAGTAAAACTTATTGAACTCTGTTCAAGTTTGATACTAGATTTCGGAACAAAATTTCAAATATTTTCTTAATGATAGATATACTATTAACAGATTAATTAAAATAATGGGAAACAAATAAGGATATTTAGATCAACAAAGCAATACAATTCAATATTTAAAAAAACAAAAACAGAATTACATAAAATTTACATTAATATAAACCATAATATAAAAATAAATAATTGTCACAATGGTATTATGAAAATGAAGTATTTAAAAATGCTATCAATTATTTAATTCATTATTTATTCATTCAGTATTTGTTAATTAATTTATAATTGTATTTGTTATATAACAAGTTAGTTACATAACAGAAACACAAATTCATAGTTTACTTTAATGTAGATAGCAAATACAGATATTTTTTAACTGCTCTATGATGCCATTTTCAAAGAATAAGAAAACTTTTCTACAGATAGGTATATATAGCTGCCTTGATATAACAATGACAGAACTTCAAAATATGAAATTATGGAGACAATTATTTGACCCTGTATTATATAAAAGCTTCAGCATAGCAATGCAATAATTGTTCAACATAAAATTTAAAATGCTTAAATAACCATTAAATTAATGGTACCTATTTCTGAAAACAATAGAAAACTAATTTTCTTTTGATTAATTCCGCAATCTCATCAATGTATTTTAAATATTAATTTTGACAACAAATTCATTTATTATACATCTTACAACTGCATCATTAGTCATTTTATTTGAAATTACAAGACTCAATATTTATATTAAAGAAAACTTCCCACTTCTAATGAAATAGGAAAGCCCTATCCTAGTAAATTTTAAAATAAATATTTTTTTTTCAAATTATTCAATTAATAATGAAAGATTTATTGAAGGATAATAAAAAAAAATATATTTTTGAAAATTTTTAGTTTATAAAATATTATTATTAATAGAGGTATTAAAATCTCTACCCTGAGACAAAAAAATCATTAATCCCCAACAGGTAAGTAACTTTCATTGAGCACTATGTCACTTGATTTATTCCATCTAAACTAGAGATGAGTTTAATTTCATTAAATGAACAACATTACAAGATAAAGTGAATGTGCTAGAAGAGACCAAAAGCTCAACTTTGTATAAATGTATATGTCTGATTATAATTACATAATTGAGCTTTTTGAACAAATTAAATGGATATTAAGGGTGTTTTACTAGTAAATGCTGAAGTCTTATATCAGGATTCCAAGTTGGCAGAATATTTTTAAAGGATATTACCTGAAAGGATGTTATAGGTTTATAACAAATTACAAAACTGATTAGATGGGATAGGAAGAAATTTACTGTAATCACTCATTCTTTAAAGTTTGGGATGGAATAAATGCATAATTATTTACTGACAACACACATCAGTAGAATCTATCAGTTTACATGGTGAAGACAGGATGTAGGCAATAAACACTGTGGGAGGATGGGACCTAGAATACTTAGTTGAGGAACAACACCATACTGACAAAAGAGAGATTAGTAGGACAAATTATGATTAATGTACATAACCTGTTAGTAAGATATAAACCAATGTTCAAAAAATAAACTGGAAAGAGAAATTGTATAGGAGACTGCATAGCTGTCAACGTAAAACTGAGCCCTATAAATTCCAATCTAATGCAAGAACCATAAATCCAGTTAAGCCCAAATGAAAAAAAAATATCAAAATAGTTTGAGATGGAATGTGAAATTAATTCGTTTAATGTAATGATTGATTTTATAAAAACCTATGGCTTGTGATGGATATGACTTAGGTCATTGCCCCACAATAATTTTGAACAACAATCGTACAACTAATTCTATATTTGCTATATTAAAAAATATTAACAAACCTAAGCTGACTTAAACAAACCTACAATAATGTCTGAAACACTTATCGATTCCCAATTAATCTGTTTCAATTTACCAATGCAAAATTAGTAGTTTTTCCTCGAGTAAAAATGCTTGACAAAGAGCCTTAATTATAACAAATTCTACTCAAATTTCCTGGAATAAAATTCCTATTATTTAATAAACTAATAAATGTTACATTGTTTGAACTTCATGAAAACAATATTTAAATAAAATAAATAAAAAAAACTTATTCATTATTCAAATTAATATTTACTCACCTGATTCCACAAATAACACCTGCTGGCATAATCTTACCAGATGAATAATACCTTGATCCCATAACACCAGCAACAACTGTACTCGTTCCTAGGGCCAAATAGAAGTTTTCGGGATTCCTAGTTACTTGGTAGGCTCCTAGTCCTATCGCCGATCCAAATAGGAGTCCAGCAGCTAAAGATGGTATCGAACCTGTAAGCACCATATAAATTCTTGGATAAAGTAACAGATAAAATATTCTCAAATAAAACTACGATGAACAAATAAAGTTGTATAGTAAATGTTAAAATAAAAAACTAAAACAAAGATAATATACCAATTACCAATTTTATATTGTGAATAATAAAACATATATTAAAAAAAATACATGAAGGGATATTCAATAATGGAATGGATGGTAAAGTCCACCAAGGGATTATAAATATTCCCCAGAAATAAAGATTCAACAGAAAAATTACTTAAAATGTACAAGAGGTGAAACCACCAAATAATAATTGTAACACCTTAAGGACTGAGACAGAATATAATACCAAGTATTTCGTTAATCCTACCTGATTTAACATAGCCATAGGTCCCTCCAGCAGCTAAAACAACGGCGTACATAAATCCTAATGAATCCATTTCTGGTTAAGAAGTAATAATTGTAAAAAATATTTAGTTGATAGCTGAACTGGTATGAAGTGATGAGATAAGTTCAAGTGCAGGCATGAATTCGAATATAGGTATGACAATCTGATTTCAGAGGAGGGGATAGCCCTCTTTAACCTGACCTAAAGTTATCCTACCCAAATTTTTGAAAAATAAATTAAACTGTTAACATAATTCAAGTGTCACAATTATTACATTATTACTTTGTCATAATTATAGTTGATTGTATAAATACTAATTTCAAACATATTTATTTGGTTATTCGATAAAAAAAAAGGTAGCTAAGCTAATCATTTTGATTATTAATATATTTTAATTCGAATAATTAAATTTGAGTTTAATAACTCAAAACACCAACTGTAAAACTATCAATCACGATTTACTGAAAATCTGTTTTCAATTAACATTTATACATTAAATAAATTTTGTCCATAAGGACATCGATATGAAGGTGTTTCCAGATGAATATTATAAGCAGTTCTACCCGTTTCCAAACCTTTGTTAGTTTAGAATAGAGTTAAGTAGAGGTGAGGTCCCAATTCAAATTCTTTAGAATATACAAACGTTAGGATGCTGTGCGCGTATAACAACTTTCACTTAACCCTTCTTTGAATTGAAATTCGATAAATAGATGAAATTCCTTTTTTATATAGATATAATATATAGACTGTTTCAAATTCGAGTAGATATAAAATTAACTTGATACGAGATGAAAGGGTGTGCCTGTATACACCCCTCTGTTAGGCGTAGATGAGCTGTACTAATGCACGAGACATTTTCAGCAAGAAAATTCCACCAAACCGCTATTCACTTGCTCTTGTTTACCCGATTTAACGAGCTATATGCAAGAGAATGTAAAAACTAACTATTGTCATAACAACCATGGAAACACGAAATCCTTTATTTCAAATTCAGTCTATTTAATTATGTTTTTCGTCATTCTCTATTATTTTCTACGCCTTTATATTCTAGATATTCCTTTTTATTACTTTTTGGCTTTATAATAGTATATATATATATATATATTACTCCTGTTATTTCCCGAAAATCGAATTCAACCTGTGGAAATATTTCTCTTTGGTTAAACATCAAATTCTTTAATAGTTATAGTTATCCATTTTTTAAATTTCTAATAACAATGAGAATTGGTTAATTATTTCAAATAAATAAAATATAAAGACTTTATAAAAAACCTATCTGGGGCTGGGTTCGGTAAGTAAATCCAAGACTCTAATGATATAGCTTTGGTCCCCAGATTCAAAGTACTTGACAGTTCGCTGCAATGTGGTTTGGGTGATTGCATTCATAGCATCTACGAGTGTCCTCTTCTTCTGGGTCCTCAAGGCTTACAGCTCCCCTGCACGTGTCTACTATCTCTTCTTCTATGACCGAATTTCGGACTTGAAGGTGGTTCAGGTCAGGTGGATCAGAGGCTAAATCGCGCCTTTTTATTCCTGGTGTTCCTAAAAGGTACCTGATTCCACTGCTGAACTTCTACTTCTTTCTCCTCTGGGACACCTTTCTCCATTATGTCGCTGACACTTTCGACGAAAGACTTTGAAACTAGTGTTCACATCAGGACCTGATCCATGCTTTATTTCAGGTACTCTGATTGTTTGCTGACATATTCTTTAAATTAGTGTGGAAAATTCGTGTTAAATTAAGAGCAATTATTATGTTTAAGGGTTAACATTCTTGTATTTTTAAATAATCAGTGTAAAATAAATACACAAGAATGATGTAGATCCCCGATTGGGTCTTATCAGTTGATACCGTATTCAGGAGTTTCACCGTCGCGGTCAAGTCCTGGTGTCTTCTCGCCGCTTGTTAAGTCCCGATGCTTCGTGCATTGGTGGGCGTAATGGTGGATACCATGCGAATTCGTTTCAGGATCTCAAAAAAGGGTTGTTTCTCCCTCAGAGGCTGGCCAGCTAGTTCTATCTAATTTGCCGTTGTGGTAGGGGTAAGCTACCTAACGTGCATGCCATGACTGTTAACTTAAGGCGGCATCTTCGGGGTCTTCCGGAGTACACGGCTAAGGGGATCATCAAAAAATAAGATCTCTGACCCCGACTTTATATAAACCCAAAAAAAGGACCAGAAAATCGGATCATGTAAATCCGAAAACCAATTTTTTCCCGCACAATCAAGTTTCGTCCCAATTGCACCTTCAAAACTTTGATAACTAGTTGCTGATGATGCCTCAGCTTGTTCTACAGCCCAGTCAGTTATGGTGTCCTAATTCTCCTATCAGTCCTAATAATCTATCAGACTCCGCGGCGGTATTTTTCAACTATGTGGTCGTAGCCGTTTTCATTCTTATTCATTCCAGTTTTTTAATTTAGAATTATAGTTGACCACCTTAACAATCGATGGATTGCTGTTTGTATCACTAGAATGCTCCATAGTTTGACACCGGTCGATAGTAGTTAAGCCTTGAGATGGTATTTCATTATCTATTGTTTTGTTCATTATAAAACACAAAAACTGTTTTTATACACCTTTATTAAGAGCACATAACATTGCTGTTCAATTTTTTTGTAAAAACTCCTCATGTCTAACCTTATCAAACATATGATATCTTAATTTTACAACATTTCCCCCCTTTAAAGAAAATCAAGATATCATAAATAAAGCCAACACTCACATACTAAATAATACTAAATTTTTACAGAAGAATGCAAAAAAAATTCAAACACTAATATCAAATGAAACAATTCTCGAATACTACATTAGAAAATAATTTAGACAGAACAACTGAAACTGATACTCAAACTCTCCACTCATACTCTTTTTTTTTTTCTTTTAACTTTCTTCAACAAGACTTCTTGGTGGTTTCATAACACACCCACATCTTGTTTTCTTCTGTAATAGCTCGGCTGTTGGATCCGACATTGCAAGCGCCGGCTCCTCTTGATTTGTTGAAGAACTATGGCTGCTATCTTGTTCCACACTATGTGGGACTTCCATGTCTAATTTGCCTTGGTGAAATATGAGCTTCATTTCGGACATAAACACCTCCCTGTTGTCCCTGTACGATGTACGAGTTCGGGCCTCATCCTTTGTCAGTTACTGTTACTGTATACCTGTACCAGGTATCCAAGGCGATGATGGCCATTTTCTAAACCATACATCCTGTCCTTCAAAATATGAAGATCTTATGAATGCATGTTGGTCATAAAGTTTCTTAGTTTTAACTCGATCTTCGATCAGTAGCTTCCTATCAGCCTCGAAAGTGATTCTAGGAACTAGTGATTGGAGAGTACAGGGCAAGATTGTCCTGAGGTTCCTTCCCATTAAAGTTGAAGCTGGAGAATGAATTTTACTACGCGGTGTATTCCTGAAATTTAATAGAGCCAGATAAATATCCTCCCCAGCTTCGGTTGCTTTTATGAAAATCTTCTTGCTTATTACAGCACTTTCTGCCAAACCATTTGATTTGGGGTAGTGCGGGCTAGAAACCCCATTTATTTGCGAATTCCGAAAATAATCTTGAAGTAAAATATACTGCGCCGTCCGTATAAACCGTTACCGGTATCCCATGTCTAGCGAATATTGATTTCATCTTAGTTATGACAGTATTGCTAGTTAAATCTTTCAGCAGCATTACTTCAGGGAAATTAGAAAGCGCGTCCACAATCACCAAATATTGCTTTTGGTTGCATTCAAATAGATCACAACCCACCACCATCCAAGGAAGGGATGGCACTTCTCTGTAGGTCATTTCTAGTTTGAGTTTTGAATCCTGATACTTTTGGCAGACATAACAGCTTTTAACAAATTTCTTGATATCTTGAGCAATATTGATCCATTACACGGTGGGTTCCGCTCTGCATTCTGTTGATCCCTAGATGACCTAAATGAAATTTAATTTGAATTTTCCAAGAGAGACATTTGGGAATTAGCACGCGTTCTCCCCGGAACAGCAAGCCATCAATAACATTTAGTTCGTTCTTGAAATGATAAAAAGGTTTAGCAGTCCTCAACGTCTCGATAATATCGTGGCCAACCTTGGGTGACATATCTTTTTATTGATTGTATGTCTGAATCCGTTTTCGTCATATCTGAAATTTCTTTCTACACCTCCTGAGTAATGGGCAAATGTTTAGTCAAGAGTGCTACCTGTACTTCAATATCTTCGTCAAATCCCGCAATTTGATCATAACCTGAAGGTCCAACGTCACCTTAGAGCGTGTCCGCCAGGTGTAGTAATCGGCCTCGTTTATATATCAACTGAAGTCTGTAAGGCTGAAGTTTCAGAAGCATCCTCTGAAGCCTAACTGGAACCTTATTTAGCGCTTTTTTGAACAAACCCATTAGCATTAGCCTAGTATAAAAGTTTGGTTACTGATTATATTTTTTAAAAAGTCCTAAACACAAGACAAAAGAAAACAGCTCAGCTGGTCTGTTTCCTGACGTCATTCTCCGTTTAGCAGACCTAGTAACAGACTCTCAACCATGTTACATGTTATATCGGTTTAACATGGTAAACGAAGGAAATATTTCTCCGTTTAACATAAGTTTTTCCATTTAGCATGTTAAACTAAAGATCATGAATACCCCTATTATAAAACACATAAACTGTTTATTAAACCTTTATTAAGAGCACATAACATTCCTTTTCAATTGTTTTGTATAACCTACTCATGTCTAACCTTCTCAAACATATGATATCTTAATTTTACAACATCCATTCTATAATGAATATGTATCTATATTCTAGGTGTAATAACCTATAACGTATCTTACATATCCTCTAATCTACGTCATCAGTCTTTAGATCATGAACTTCCTAAAAGTTCTTTTTTTTTTTTTACGAACACTGACACTACTAACTTAATTTTCCCAAGTTTCAGAACCAGTTAAAATACTTTGAAAAGTAAAAAGTAAGAAAGAAATAGACGCTAAGTGAACACAATGAATGCCTAATGAATAATACTGTCTTAATTTGCCTTCTACAAGCTTTATCTAGTGTTACAATGTTTGTTTATGGTACTTATCAACAAACTGCATTTACGCTAAGACAACTTCTATACGGATCACTCCCTCCAGAAATAATAATTATAATAATAATTTATTTGTTTGTTGGTAGGACAACCCCCGTACAAATAGAGTTAGTACGTGATTTAGCAATCATTGTAATAATAATAACAATTAACAAACTATTTGCTTATCGTATAAGAAAAAATGGGTAGTTTTCAGAGGAATATAAATATGATTCTCATAACCGCGCGGCAATCATCGATTTGAAATAGTTGTTTTTTTTCTTTTGTTGTGATCTCGCGGTTTGCTTTCAATTAAAAGTCATTTAAAATGGCCTCTTGTTTTTCTTTTAATATGCGCCTATCTAACTAGGATAAGTAAGAAATGTAACTTCAAATTCTCATTAGCACCACCATGTTGTTAATCTGCCGATCTTAGATGGAATAACGACTGTTTCAGAAAGCATCCGGATACCATCTATATTTACCTAAACCTTTACATATTAGAAATAGAACAAGGATTGACTTTATAAATCAATATTTCATTTGTTGCCAATGATAAAAGCCTGATTTCGGAAATATTCTATTTACGGTCGACAGATAATCTCTTTTCCACTACTACAACTAGAAACCATACTTTCGTGCAATATTTTGTTCTCTAGCTCCAAATTCCGCCAAACCTCTACAGAAATTCAAATCATGAATAAGACATTAAAAAAACACTAATTTTACTGGAAGATTATTGATTGACCGTGTGTAAAGATGAAAGGAATATGGTCCGAGTGCGGTCAAAAAAACTCAAATAGTAGAATTATACTGTTTTTAAAAAAATAAAATAGTATAATTCTACTATTTGAGTTTTTTTGACCGCACCCGGACCATATTCCTTTCAACACTAATTTTAAATTGCACGTTCAAGGTCTATTTACACAACATTGCACGTTTTACTTTTTTTGTGCAAATTTACACTGTTTTGATTTTTGTTTAATGCATATACTGAATTACTCAGGATTTAGGCCAGTATTTTAATTTAAGATTATTGTTTTTTCCTCATTTAGTCAATAATTTAGAATTACCCAATATTGAGGTAAGGCAATGCATTGATAAAAATATATAGAGTCGTATTCAATCAAACAAAAAAAAACAAGTAAACACAAATGACGAGTGTTCTTGGATTTTTCCTTTATTCTTCCATTTGACTATATCACTATAAGTAGCAATTTTAAAAATGAACAAAAGTTAATATACCAATGTATTATTAACCATACTTATTAAAGTTTCCCTGCATTCGCTTATTACTTGTTAAGCTATAAATACACAATTGAAAAACAAAGTGGAAGTACATGCTATGAAAAATTTTAGTGAAAATTAAGAAGGGAATTTGGCTTGCAATAATCCTTTCCACATAGCTAGTTGCATAGTTTTCAAAAGCTTACAATTGAGGTAATTTTAAGAAGTTGAAAATTGAATGCCAGACTTCATTATTGGGATATAAAATCATTTAATACAATTGGTTTCATCATAGATGAAATATTCAATTTTTAATCAGAGTAGTAGTTTTTTTTTATGTATGTTTGCATAAATGTATAAAATATTAGGAGTTTTTATTGATTCAAACATGGATGGGTAAGCTTTCCATGAATTAATATTATAAATTTAACAATTAACTTTATGATTATTGTAGGATTTGGGTGGTTTATACACAATTCAAGTTTCGTTAAACAATTTTGCACATTTTTTTGATATTGTTCTTCATGACTTCAGAAAGCTACAAGAAAAATTGGGGGCTTGTGGAAGATGGTTCACTCTTATTAAATTTTTGCCCAGAAAATGAAACTGTTTTTGAGCATCACACATTTAACAAGTAAACAAAATCTCAACTTATAACCACATTTTAAGATTGTAATTAAAAACTATTCATATCTGAACTAAACATGGGAACATAAAAGTTTTGTTTTATTTTAAGAAATCTCAATGCTGTTAGAATCACTAAAAATTGATGCAACCAAGAATACCTAGCAAGATGTCATGTAGATAGAGTCTCATCTCTATCTACATCTCTTTCACTCTCATGTGAAAACTAGCCATGAACTCCTGAGAGATTTTGAAGCTAATACCAAAACTAACTCTTGAGTTCACAGTAAGTACTTCCACTAATATTTCATGAATTAATTAATATGAAAATAATTTATTTATAATTCCTAATGAGGTGTAGATAGTTGACTGTAGATCACTAATTGTAGGAAATGGATTGGTCAGCAAAAAAATTCATAAATAAACAAAAAATGATTTATTTATGCCGACATTTCGACCTGAGTTTCAGGTGTTCATCAGGGCTATAGAACAAAAAGAGATAACAACCATCATTTAAAAAACATAAAATTGAAAAGAAATAATATACTAACAAACTTAGAACTATACGAAATATTGAATTGAATAATACGAAATAGTTGATTAATAACTATGAAATTAGACATTAGTAGATTGATAACACTGAAAAATATAATATAATATTATATAGGTAAAAAGATATGTATAATATAAGATATGTAAGTAGTGTCTGGACAACTGAAACACAATTTGAATCTTTATACTGAACAATATGACATAAAATGAAATTTATGATACAATGGATAAGTGACTTATATATGAATAACAGTGTTAATATTAACATATACATATAAATATATATACATGGGAAATGAATAATGTAAGAAATATGATATCATTTCCCATTCTCTATATTTCTTCTAGCTTATTCCTTTTTTAAAAATATTGTTTTTACAATATTGTAACCTTAATCTTAATTTAACAAAAAAAAATTTGTACTAATTTATATAACTTTCTTGCCCATTATATCATATATCCATTAACCATTAACCTTTTTTTCTCTCTATATGGTAACCCCATAAAGAGATAGTTTATTTTTTTTATGTATGTTCCATGTTATGAAAGGTATGTTACTAATATTATATGTTTACATTATAAAAGATTTTAGTATATATAATTTGTTACATTGTTTACAACATTTAAAAAACACAATTAATTAATAATAATAAAAACAAGAAGGAAAAAAAAACAACAAATACAACAAGATGTTTTAGACTGCCCTTCTATAATTAGTCAGCTGGTCAAAGTCAATTTGTTTTATGAATTTTTGCAAGCCTGTCTTAAATTTTTAAATAGTATGTGTTACTTGTGTCGTATTACTTGAAACAAATTAATATTATGACGACTGACAGGTGTGACGAAAATGAACAAGTGCACAATTTCAGACATATACTTTATGAATGTAAACTATACGGCCGACAAAGAGTTCAGCTAATATAAGATATAATACTGAAACAAGGCAATTAGCCTGAATCAGAACACATACTTTTTACAAAATTTAAGGTAGACTTGCTAAAATTCATAAAACAAATTGACTTTGACCAGCTCCTTAATTATAGAAGGGCAATCTAAAACCTTTTGTTGTGTTTCTTGATTTTTTTTTCCTTCTTATTTTTTTACTATCAATTAATTATATGTTTTTTAAATCTTATAAACAATGAAACAAATTATGTATACTCAAATCTTTTGTATTGTAAACATATAATATACGCAGTATGTCTTTCATGGCATGGAACATGTATAAAGGAAATAAACTATCTCTTTAGGGGGTTACCATATAGAGAAAAATTTGTATATATGTTAATGTTCACACTGTAATTCATACATAAGTCACTTACCCATTGTATCGTTTAATTTTAACCATTTAATTTTCTGTCATATTGTTCAATATGAAGATTCAAATTGTGTTTCAGTTGTCCAGACACTACTTACATATCTTATATTATACATATCTTTTTACCTATATAATATTATATTATATTTTTCAGTGTTATCAATCTACTACTGTCTAATTTCATAGTTATTAATCAACTATTTTGTATTATTCAATTCAATATTTTGTATAGTTCTAAGTTTGTTAGTATATTATTTCTTTTCAATTTTATGTTTTTTTAAATGATGGTTGTTATCTCTTTTTGTTCTATAGCCCTGATGAACACCTGAAACTCAGGTCTAAATTTCGGCATAAATAAATCATTTTTTGTTTATTTATGAATTTTTTTGCTGACCAATCCATTTCCTACAATTAGTAATCTACAGTCAACTATCTACACCTCATTAGGAATTATAAATAAATTATTTTCATATTAATTAATTCATGAAATATTAGTGGAAGTACTTACTGTGAACTCAAGAGTTAGTTTTGATATTAGCTTCAAAATCTCTCAGGAGTTCACGGCTAGTTTTCACTCTCATCTCTAACTACATGACATCTTGCTAGGTATTCTTGGTTGCATCAATTTTTAGTGATTCTAACAGCATTGAGATTTCTTAAAATAAAACAAAACTTTTATGTTCCCATGTTTAGTTCAGATATGAATTGTTTTTAATTACAATCTTGTTATAAGAAGAATCTTCATATTGAACAATATGACAGAAAATTCAATGGTTAAAATTAAACGATACAATGGGTAAGTGACTTATGTATGAATTACAGTGTGAACATTAACATATATACAAATTTTTCTCTATATGGTAACCCCATAAAGAGATAGTTTATTTCCTTTATACATGTTCCATGCCATGAAAGATATACTGCGTATATTATATGTTTACAATACAAAAGATTTGAGTATACATAATTTGTTTCATTGTTTATAAGATTTAAAAAACATATAATTAATTGATAGTAAAAAAATAAGAAGGAAAAAAAAAATCAAGAAACACAACAAAAGGTTTTAGATTGCCCTTCTATAATTAAGGAGCTGGTCAAAGTCAATTTGTTTTATGAATTTTAGCAAGTCTACCTTAAATTTTGTAAAAAGTATGTGTTCTGATTCAGGCTAATTGCCTTGTTTCAGTATTATATCTTATATTAGCTGAACTCTTTGTCGGCCATATAGTTTACATTCATAAAGTATATGTCTGAAATTGTGCACTTGTTCATTTTCGTCACACCAGTCAGTCGTCATAATATTAATTTGTTTCAAGTAATACGACACAAGTAACACATACTATTTAAAAATTTAAGACAGGCTTGCAAAAATTCATTAAACAAATTGACTTTGACCAGCTGACTAATTATAGAAGGGCAGTCTAAAACATCTTGTTGTATTTGTTGTTTTTTTTTCCTTCTTGTTTTTATTATTATTAATTAATTGTGTTTTTTAAATGTTGTAAACAATGTAACAAATTATATATACTAAAATCTTTTATAATGTAAACATATAATATTAGTAACATACCTTTCATAACATGGAACATACATAAAAAAAATAAACTATCTCTTTATGGGGTTACCATATAGAGAGAAAAAAAGGTTAATGGTTAATGGATATATGATATAATGGGCAAGAAAGTTATATAAATTAGTACAAATTTTTTTTTGTTAAATTAAGATTAAGGTTACAATATTGTAAAAACAATATTTTTAAAAAAGGAATAAGCTAGAAGAAATATAGAGAATGGGAAATGATATCATATTTCTTACATTATTCATTTCCCATGTATATATATTTATATGTATATGTTAATATTAACACTGTTATTCATATATAAGTCACTTATCCATTGTATCATAAATTTCATTTTCTGTCATATTGTTCAATAGGTAGATTCAAATTGTTTTTCAGTTTTTTAGACACTACTTACATATATTTTTACCTATATATTATATTTCATCTTTCACTATTATCAATCTACTACTGTAATTCCATGGTTAGCAATCAACTATTTTGTATTATTCAATTCAATATTTTGTATAATTCCAAATTTGTTAGTATACTATTTCTTTTCAATTTTATTTTTCTCTTAATGATGGTGTTATCTCTTTTTGCTCTATAGCCCTGACTGAAACTCAGGTTGAAACGTCGACATAAATAAATAATTTTTCTTATGCTCCAGTTCAACTCACTCCTCAGGAACCTGCTTGAAACCAGCCAGATTAACCTCCCCACCTACCTCAACCTCATTTCTTATAATTCTTTAGTCCCCCGCTTATACGGACTCCCTAAAATCCATAAACATGGTAATCCCCTTCGCCCCATCATTTCTAATATCAACGCTCCCTCTTCTAAAATCAGTAATTTCTTCTTCCTGCCCTTCAAATCCTCAGCCACAATAAATCTTATGATATCCGTAATTCCTTCCACCTTAAAGAACTATTACAATCCTTCAACATACCTGACAACTTTATCTTAACCTCCTTTGATGCCGAAAGCCTTTTTACTAACATCCCCATTGACAAAGCCCTTCACATCGTTGAGAACTGGACTATAATTCAACCTCATTCCACGCTTAACCTCACCTCATTTCTTTCTGCTTTAGAACTTTGCTGTAATTCCGGTTACCTGACTTTTCAAGATAAATTTTACCACCAAATTAACGGACTTGCGATGAGTAACTGCCTTGCTCCAGATATCTCTAATATTGTTCTTAATGACCTTCTCAACTCTATAATACCTCTCTTCTCACAAGACATAATTTTCATTAAAAGTACGTGAACGATCTCTTCCTGGTCCTCAATCCTGACAGAATCCCCGAGATCCTATCAGCCTTTAACTCCTACCACCCTCGTCTTCAGTTTACTGTTGAAAGTGAAATTGAGCATTCCCTCCCTTTTCTTGACCTACTAATTATCAGAAATTCCTATGGCTCCCTATCCACTAATTGGTATACCAAACCCACTTATTCTGGTAGACTTCTGAACTATTTTTCTCAACACCCTTATCACCAAATTATTAATGTTGCTAAGAACCTTATCCACCGATCTTTTTCTCTTTCTGACCCTCAATACCACCAGACCAACATACAACGTATTAAACAGATCCTATTTAACAACAATTTCCCTCCAAAAATTACTAACAAACTACTCGATTCTTACATTAACCGTGTTACTCCAATCCCTCCTGTCCTCAACCCACTCCACCACTTTTTCAGTACAGGTCGCTTCCGTATATTCCCATTCTTTCTGATAAAATTCAAAAATCTTTAAGATCCACTATTCCCACCCTACGTCTTGGCTTTAAGTCCCACAATAAAATTTCCTATCTTTTTTCCAAATTGATAGACCCTATTCCTTTCTTACACCGTTCCAATGTGGTTTACAGGATACCCTGTTCAACCCCATGCTGCAATTCCTTCTATATTGGCGAAACTAAAAACAACTTAAGAACCGCATTTCCCAGCACAAAACTTCCATCAACTCCTGTAACCCACTTGCATCTAAATTATCAGAACACGCATTAAACCTGAATCATACTTTTAATTTTGACAATCCTTCCATTCTTGCCACTGTCCCCAACCACACCAAACGTCTCATC
>NW_027112597.1:184680-194091 GCF_000696795.3 Halyomorpha halys
CATCTCTTTATTTGTACTTTCTTTAATATTTCTTCTCTTATCTATCTGTTACTATTACCTTTTTCATTTACTATTTACAACCTTTAATTTTTCTTATTATATCTTACATTTTTACATTTTATACCTGTTATTTTACACTTGTTTTTTTTTCCTTTTTGTAACTATAGTGTTTGTATCTTTTTTAGCCCTGACGAAGCCCTGCAACGTGGGGCGAAACATTGGCTCAATAAAATAGTATAATTCCTACAATTTGAGTTTTTTTTTACTGCACCTGGACCATATATATTCCATTCATAAATAATTTTTTGTTTTAATTCCCAATTTTAGTTCAAAATATCTTGTTATACTTCTTTGTTCTTGTTGTTACTAAATTTTAATTTAAAAAAAAGATAATATAAATAGAACACATCCAGAGTGAGAATATGATAAGTCCATAAATCAACAGCAAATAATACAAAGAGGAAAACGTTGTTTTCGGCTATTGCTCCTCTCGACATATATTGTGGCACCAGTAAAATTTTGTAAGATTAACTTTATAGTCTTGGCAGGTTAAAAAATGTTAGATGTTAAGGAATCCACATAATTAAACTTAATTTTACAGGGGAAAAGAAGACCTGTTACTAGAACCCATATACATTCTTCTTGGCCAAAATAACGACACACTTTTCAGTTTTGATTTCAAAGTGAGAGTGTGCAGTTTAGTCATTACACTTACTAAGAATGAAGACTTGGAAATTTGGATAGACTACATCAAATGTAAACAAAACAATAACATAAACTTTTATTTGATATCAAAATTTCATGACACGTGGGGTATTTTAATACTATATTTACAATGATTTTTAACTAAATATTTACAAATATTTCACACAATATATATATACATAAATTTACAAAAGGTACTTAAAAAAAAAAAAAAAAAAAAATTCAATTTCGAAAAATTGATAGATACATACAACTAAACAGAATTACAAATAAATGAAAAGAGCAAAGACAAAATAACACTTTCATATAATCACAATTCATTACATATCATAGTACAGATATTGTATAGTAGTCAATAGTCAAAGTTTAATTTTAACTAATAGCCCAACAATACCGCCTCAGTAAAATGCCTCGATTCTCTCCCAAAATAAAAAAAATAATATCAAACAAATATTAATCCCGTTCAATTGTAGATGATTTATTAAATGAAATAAATAACCATGATCTAAAATTTTTAAGGGAAAAAAATCATATCTCGCTATAACTTAAAATTAGTAAAAACTGTTTTAGTTTGAAAATTATATTATTACTTTTAAGGCATTTCCGGACTACCATTTTATATAGAAATAACTTTCCAGTATAAAAATATATGACGTAAATCATGATAATTTCTATTTTTCATCAAATATCCCCTCTCCTCCTCAAAAATTAATATAAATAAGGGATAACATTTATATAAACAATCTATTTAATTAGATTTTACCTTTTTTTTTTCAAGTAAAGACTAAGGAGGGGCTCAATTTTGAGTATCACACAATGTGAATACATCATGAGAACATATAGTGCTGAAAAAAATTTTTAAAGCCATCACAGATAGTAAAAATCATAACAGCTTTAGCTTATACAGGACTAACTATTTATAAAATATTCTAATTATTTTACATTCATTGCACAAAAGCTTAATCCCACTTAGTACTGGGAAAAGCTAAGTGCTAAGATATAAAATAAAATTGAAGATGATTATTCTTGCTCCAAGATAGAAAATCGAATGAGGTGGATATCAACACACAAGTTATTTTATATAAAATGTTTTAAACTTAGATGTGTGTTGGAAGCCCAATGAATTTAGAATTACAAATAGGGAGGTTAGAGAATTAACTATCTGCAATAGTAACAAGGTTTTCCCTTAAGAAATCCTAATATTCTTATTGTTGATATCTTAAGACATTGTCTTACTTCATTCAACAAACCTTCATAACATGGGAATTAAATTTTGTTGACATGCTTTTAACTGTAGTATTGTACTTATTGTCATTAATGCTTGTAAGGAAATGTTTAACATGCACTGGATATAATTTAGGTGTATAGAGAATAGATAGTGGGTAATGTGGGTCCTCAAACATTGGGAATTTTTGAATAAGCATCCACCAAAAATAAAAGAGACTGATCATAGCATTATTACCTCTGGAAAATTTGGAGTAGGAAAGAATGATAACAGTCAAATATGTCCTGAGAAATTTTAGTACTGTGGGAGGGCCTTGCTTCTAATCTTACTACGGAAACTAAGGTTAGCACTAAGACAATATGAAAAGACAACAGTTATAAATGTCCCAAATTTATTGAGTTAAAAGTTTTATATCAAATACAGGATACTTGGAGCAAGTATGTAAACATGCTTTCTTGAAAAATCAAGAGTTGTTTTTGAGACAACTAGAGAAAGGAACTACCATCCATTTAATCAAATGTGAGAAACTAAAAAACACTTGCTGAGCTTTCTTTGTAAACTACTGAATATAATTATTAATACTTTTCAATAGATTAAGTTTTTGATAAATAATATCCAAAATATTTTGCTTGAATCAAAATCTAAATTCAATGGAGTTCTTAAAATATATGGTTTTAACCCATTTCATTTCATTCAAACTCATTTCAATAGTGTTTTATTAACTAATCAAATGAAAAATTTTGACAAAAGAATATCTAAAGACATCATGAAGTTATTCAACAAATAATAATAAATCAAACTCAATTTTCACTGAAGACTCAAAATGCAGTCTTTAAGTGTAATATTGATTTTTGAGCTAAACTCAATACAAAGAAAACAATAACAAAAACAAAATTATAAGATACTTATTTTCAAAAAACAAACTATAATTGAACATAACAAATGAACATGAATGAACTTCATAAAAGGAACTTTTTCTACTATCACAGCAATTATTTTTTTTCTTTCAAGGATAATCCCCAGGTTATAACTCGTAATTCCAAAATGTTATGAGAATGTTCTAAGATATATTTTATTTGATGACTTCACAACAATAAGATTATCAGACAGATGTTCCAAGTGCCCTGGAGGACGCTCAGCTTTATACAGGTACCGTCCACATATTGCATCAAAGACATACAAATGTGTATGTCCTCCAGCTGAAGACTTGTATTGAAAAAGGACTAGATATCTTCCACAGACGACCCGCAGGCACCAATCAAGAATATCTTTAATACTCGGAACTCTCACATACCAAAACACATGACCTAAAAATAAAAATAAAAGTTATTAATGTAAATTAAAATAATGAGGTGTAGATAGTTGACCGTAGATTAATGCTTGAAGAAGTTTGTCGGGGGGTACGGTCAGCAAAGAACAACATAAATAAACAAAACCATAAATAAATATGGTTTTGTTTATTTATGTTGTTCTTTGCTGACCGCACCCCCCAACAAACTTCTTCAAGTAAATTAAAATAATTTATTTACATTATTTTGTAGTCATTAATGAAAAAACTTGACTCCTTGGACTATTGATAGTGATAGCAAAGAGACATACTAGGTTAAGTATTCCTGGTGATAATTTAGTTGTAACAACTGGACAAAATAATTAATCATAATAAATAATAAAATGGCTAAAAGGTATAAGATGAGTCATGATGAAATATGTCAAAAACATTGGGAAGGAATATATCATTAATGAAGGAAATTTATAAGATAGAGATTATTCAAAACGTAAGTTCATTAATATATATCTCTTTTATGAGCATGGCATTCAAAATAGCTATACTTCGGGTCTAGAAAGACCTGGAGAGGGTTAATATTTTCATACCCGGCAGATATTTTTTTTCTCAATAATTCAATTTAAAGAATAAATAGCTACTTATCTCTCTATCCCTTATGTTGGAAAAGAACAATTTAGATAATGGAGAGTAAAGAGAAAAGGATTTATAAAAAAAATTAAAATAATCCTTACTTATGTTATAATTTCAGTGTAAAAAGGGACAAAATTCTTAAAATAAACAGCACAAAAAAAATTTGCAATAAAAAAGCTTCAAATGAGAAGTAAAATTAATGCAGTCTAATCCTACAGCAGTTTTACCTAGACGCATCCAGTCTCTTGTAACAAAAAATATAAGAATTGATCATATTTTTTTCTGAATATACATATAACATCTAGATAATACAGTTCATTTCTTTTTTCGACCTGAATTAATGATAAATGACTACGTTGTCAAGATAATTTCTTAACAAAGATTCAGTTAAGGTATTGTGTTAACCCTAATTTCAAAAATATTTTGAATGAGTAATATTTATGTAATCTGAACAAGAATATTTATTCGCCAACACGACTGCTCATGATCATTCATTATCAATCAAATGTAATTGAGTAAACATTTCATGAAATATGTCACACCAGATTCACTGATTTTGCAATTATAAATAGAAATTATAGATATTCTCAACATTATACTACAAAATTATGACAAATAAAAATCATATATTAGAAGCTAAGAAAATTGCTCAGGAATACGGACAAACTTAATGCAATTTGAAAACTGTTCACTGGAACATTCATATTAATATCCAGGTAAAACCCACAGCAATTTCAACACATTTCATTCTATTGCAACCAGTAGGAGGAGATTAGATTTAATGCAATATAAACAACATTGATCATAAGGAGCATTCGGTCCACTCATATAAAAATACTTTTAACCTATAACAGGATGCATTTGTTACAAATGACCTCTAATAATACATCTAAAATACAGCTGAAGAAGATGTTAACACTTCAAGAAACATTATAAACTGAAATATTAGTTAGTAGTGAAAAAAAAAATTATAATACCTGTGACAGGGCAAAGTGATGTTATATAATCTTTCTCAGCTTCTATTTGATATAAAATATCCCGAGATGGATGTATTTCAAAAAAGGCATTTTTAGGTCGTGGCATACATAAAAGTCTTTTTCCAGTAGATAACTCCCAAGTTTCCATCACTTGCTCAATATCTTCTCTCCCACTGGTAAAACCAAATGTCACCAAAACATGATGATTTGCTCTCGCTTTATTAACATCTCGGCAAAGTTTCAAAATATTACGTCCTTTAAAGTTATCCACTCTCAATTTACGTCTTGACCAGCTTACGATGTACGTTCTTGTCACAAAGCGATAAAAATGTGTTTCTACTTGAGTGACTTTTTCAGTCATCAAATTGATAACAAAGGTTTTGTATCGGCCATGCTCTCGGAGCCAGATGCAGCCATTGGACAATGCAATAATGCAAACACATGAATTTGTTTCTTTGATATTAGCCTTGACAAACCTGCAAAAAAAAATAAAATGCCTTTAGTAGTAAACACTTCATCACGCTACATAATCAAACAAAAAGTTCACCAGAGCCTATCAATGTTAGAACAACTTGAACAATAATTAAAGAATTATGAAGTGTTAAGTTTAATGAACTATAAAAATGCAAATTAAAATTAATATTTTTTTTTTTTAAATCAATAGACACTCAAACAAAATGAAAGCATGTTTAAATGCTTAATATACTATAGTTATATAACTTATGAGTTACAACATATATGAGTAAGGTAGAAACCAGAGAGAGACAAGTCAACATTTTGTGAATAAGAATTTTTTGGTATCTATCAGTGCCTGATTCAAACTTACAATTCATTATTGACAAAACTGTGAAATTATCAATGTATTGATAATTTTGTCTGTACTAAAGCATAAATATGGTTCAGGCACTTGCTAATAAAAAGTTGATAAAAAAAAACAACTAAAAATGTCTGGGAATGAAAAATAAATACTTCAAGGAAATTTTACACACTAAGGGGATTAAGCGTAAAATTGCTATCAAATCCATATCATTTTTTGATTCATCATTAAGTTGACATAATAGAGATTTATACATGAGTATAAATAAATATATGGTACATCCAATGCATCATTATGATTTTATTGATTGTTCCTAATAAACAATAACCAACATTGTTTTAAGAACACTTTATCTATCATAAACAAGCATATTAAGTAATTTCCTACCTCTCTTACTGTCTTTTCATATTTTAGAAGTAGGATGATTAATAGAATTAAGATCCGAAACAAAAAGATAGCCTAACCAATATTTTTTATCTTCATCTATTTTAACCATTGATTTAATTTTTTTAAAATAATATGTATGTATTCTACTCAAATTCGAATAGATATTATCTATTAGGAGTTTGAAAAAACAATTTGTGAGAATTAATAAATAATACTTGATTTGTGGTGGGACAAAAGGATAGCACACTTGTTTATTTACAAACAAAACCAAATTTCTTTAAGTTAACAAAGCTAATCCAGTTCTGCTTCCGCTTTCATGTTGCATATATTAGTGCAATAGGACGAGCAAAATCATTAACACCAGTTGAAAAAAAATATCATTCAGCGAATGAAAAATTAAGGATTTTGTACTTCCGATGGTCCAAGAAAATACCGGTAGGAGTAGGAAAGAAATTTTAAATTTTTTTGACGTCTCCAGAAAGCTATGGGAAGAAGAAGTCTTCTGGAAGACCGCTGTTCTTAACAACATGGCAAAAATGGGGAATTATAAAGGTTGCACCCAATTCAATTTTAAAGGCCAGCCAAATTGCTGTGAGAGCTGGTGCAGTGAAGAATGTGAAAAATGTCAAAAGCATCATTCATGCAGCTCTTCATATCAAACGGAAGAATATGAAAGGCAGCCACCTCTAAGCACGGTGCATGAAGAAAGAAGAAAGGAATTTTCCTGTTAACATGTCCAATGGAAAGAGAAATGAAAGGAAGTCTTGTTCACTGACAAAAAAAAAATTCAACCTCGATGGTCCTGATGGCTGGGCTCATTATTACCATGACCCATGGAAAGAAGAAAAAGTATTTTCCAACAGGCAAATGGGAGGAGGCAGTGTCGTGATGACTTTGTCTTTTAAATTAACAAAACCAAAATTTTGGAAGGGAATAGGACAACCTATTTAATAATGAAGGAATTAAATAGTCAACCGATATAAAGCCTCTTGTGTGCACAATCCTTTATGGTACAATATTTGGCTTAAACCCAACAATTATTATCAAACACTTTTGGACAAGGGTTAGTTAATATTTTTGGTAGGTATAAAAAATAAATAAATAAAAAAATATATACATATCATGTTTTTAAGCAGTACAGTGAAGTGATTAAAGGAATTTTTTAAGCAAATAAAATATCTCCAATTACCTGCGGACATATTTGCGTGTTTTCAGAATTACATCTCCATTCATTGCCAGAGCCATACAGCAGTTGTAACGATTTATTCCAATCTTATAAATTAGCACTATATTACATTTAGCAACAGCTACATACCTAAAATTTAATAAAATACATTTAATCTTGGAAATAAAATACCAAAACTATTTATAATTTTGGAGACACAATGTTCATCTTAGGAAATAGTTAATAAGAACTAAACCATTGCGTAGATAATTCTTCAACTCTTGCTATTAATTCTACTTCTTTCTCTTTCTTCTTAAGCCATTCAATAGAACACCAATGCTTAGTTGGGTCTAAATGGTTTAACATCAGTCTTTTTGGCCAATTTCTCAGCTGCTTCATTTCTACGAGTTTACTTATAATTCTTTCTTTTAAGAAAGAATTAGATTTCTTCAAATTCTTGTAACTCCCTTATAAGAGATATTTGGACAAAATGGGAGTGTTTTTTTTTTATTAGGATCAAGATTCAATTGATTTCATGGCTTCATTTCATCAATACAAGACACATAACTGAACCGTTACAGCTGTTTGTTTCAGAGGGTTATCTTTAATAGGTTGAGAACATTGATTTACAGGTAAAAATTTTAATCTTAAGAGCTAACCCATCATTTTTGTATGTATTGTATGTACTAAGTATGGAAAAATATTATATAAAAAATAGTGCCACAAATACTCAATATCCGATTCATGTTACTTTAATAGTTAGTGGTTCTGGGACTACCCTGACCCCCAATGAAAGTTGTATCAGAGGTCCTGCGACAAATTTTTTTCCTGGTAGTTAAATTATTTTTTTATAGACTTAATAAGAATTTCAGAAATCTGTTTTATAACATTTTTTTTAATGTAAAAAAAATTAAAGAAGAAATATTTAGGTAATTTTGATTTTTCAAGATATATGTAATATATATCAGAAATCAATGGGGCTGAGAGACTGTAATTACACTTTTAACTTTAAATCTAAAACATAAATAATTAAATATCAACTCACTGTGATGGTGTAAGCATAAATAAACAGGCACACTATGCCTAAAAGGAAAATAAATAAATAAATGTATATATAAGTAAAACTGAAGCACAGCCCAAGAAGGGTTTTGATTTTAGTACTTGGTAAGGATCTATTTTATCAGAATCACACTTAACCACTAGGTTTTACTTCTGATTAAAGGTTATCCACTTTACAGGTTGGGTGAGCCCCAGGAGGGTCTCCTTATCCCAGATACGATCCACAACTCATAAAACAGAATAAGCAATGATCTACCATAGCCGGATTCGAACCTGAGTATGGCAAATAGGATTGCGGTGCTTAACTCACTGAGATACCCAACTCCTTATTAAATAAATTCAAGTCTTGTCAGAACCAGTATGACATGTTTTAATTCACACAAAACCATGATAATCTGAAATACTGTTATATTTCACAGCTTGAAATAGTAGCAATTGCAGATTCTGCTAATTTAAACTAATTCAAACTGAATGGCAACCTGCCAATATATCATGAAAAATGATTTATGCCATGTAACAACATTTAGCAACAATATATTATAACATATTTCTAAAATTCATCAAATAAATACACAGATATGATTATGAATATACAGAAATGAAATATAAATATACAGATATTCTTTCCAAAATTTAACATCTAGGAACAATTATTACCTGTTATCAACTGCTAAACATGATGAAGCATCATGTGGTAAAGGCAGTCTTAAGGAATATTTGGTTTTACCAAGTTGTGAAATTTTCCGTACAGTAAGCACTGATCCAGTACAGAATACTAGAGATTCTCCATCAGAAGCATTTCGCATGTACATATTAGTTTTGTCTATCTCACGTGTTTTCCAGATTTTTGACCTCCAGCCAAAGGCAGCACTTCTCCGGAAATTGAACCAAATTTGAGCCCATTTGCATAGATCACACTTAGCATTTCCTATGATAATAACAATAATTTCGTTTATTTTTGTTGAGAGTTATTGAATAAAAGGAACAATAAATAAAAAATATAGCTTAGCAGGTTTTCATAACTAAAATCATGATCATTTTCAGAATATATCAAATTAAATAAAAATTATTTCTAAAACCCATGTTAAACATACAGCGATTCAAAAATTAAAGTTTAAAATCCATTTTGTTAATTTCATTGAATGCTCGACTGCATTCTGG